>NW_025547766.1:0-10439 GCF_905237065.1 Salmo salar
GTGTTGTCGCGTTGTGGTTTTATGGTGTTGTATGGTAATGCGATGTATGTGGTGTTGCTGTGTTTGCGCCATTTTCGTGTGTGTCATGTTGTGTTGTTACATGCTGTGGGTTATGTGTGTTTTACCATGTTGTGGCTATCGCGGTGTGTTGCTACCCATGTTGTGTTGTCATGTTGTGTTGCTACCATGTTGTGTGCTATTGGTGTGTTCCCACCATGTTGTTGTCATGCTGTGTTGGTCATGTTGTGTTGCTACTCATGCTGTGTTGTCATGTTGTGTTGCGCCTTCCAGCGTTAGGTTATACCATGCTGTGTTGTCATGTTGTGTTCCTAATTACGTGTTGTATGTTGTGTTACAAGTGCTACGGTGGTTCAATTAAAGGTTAGGTTACAATTACGTAGGTGGCAGTGGTGTTTCACCATGCTGTGTTGTTATAAGGTACAACACATGCGTGTGGTCATGTGGTGTTGCCACCATGCTGTGTTGTCATGTTGTGTTGGTTGACCATGTCAGGTTGTATGTCAGGTTGCCACCATGCTGGCGCTTTATTCAGCAGGCGGGGCCATGCTGTGCTTGTCACACAGGGTCAACATGCTGCGTCGTTGCTTTGAAGTTGCTACCATGTTGTGTGTATATTGTGTTGCCACCATGCTGTGTTTGTCACACGCGGTGTTGCTGCCATGCTGCGGTTGTTATGTTGTGTTGTCACCATGCTGTAATATCACGTGTCGCCGCCATGCCAGGTTGTCATGTTGTGTTGCTACATGCCGTAGTTGTCATGTTGTGTTGCTGTACCATGCTGTGTTGGTCAAGGTGTTGCTACATGCGGTTGTCATAAGTCAGGTTGCTACCATGTTGTATCGTTATGTTGTGTTGCTACCATGTTGTGTCATTGTCATGTTGTGTTCCTACCATGTTGTTGTCATGTTGTGTTGCACATGTTGTGTTTCTACATGCGTGTTGTCATGGGGTAGGTTCCACCATGTTGTTGTTATAGGGGTCTATTAATGTTGGTTCTACAGTTATTGCTACAGTGTGTTGTCATGTTGTGTTCCCACCATGCTGTAGTTGTTATGTTGTGTTTCTCTACCATGCTGTGTTGTCATGTGGTGCTGCTACCATGCTATAAAGTTGTCGTGTCGTAGTTGCTACCATGCTGGCTTGTCATGTTGTGTTGCTACATGCTGTCATGTGGTGTTGCCATCATGCTAAGGTCAGCCATGTTGTGTTGCTACATGCTGTGTCATATGTAGGTTGCTACTTATGTTGTGTTGTCGCGCATAGGCTACCACGCCAGGTTGTAATGCGGTATGCTGCCATGCTGTGTTGTTATGTTGTGTTGCTACCAATTAGGTACGTGGTGTTGCCGCTTACGTTGTGCTGTCTGTTGTGGGTTGATACATGCTTGTGTTTTGCTCGCTGTGGTGTTGCTACATGTAGGTGGTATGTGGTGTTGCTACATGCCGGGTTGTATGTGGTTGCTACTATGTGTGTGATAGTTGTGTTACATGCTGTGTTTGTCATGTTTGTGTTGCTAATGGGGAATGTGTTGTAGCCAGGCTGTGTAGGTTAGTGTTCTACATGCTGTTGTCATAGTTGTGTCGCTAATGCTTGTTGTGGATCTGGTATGGTGTTGCTAGATGCGTGTGTATGTTGTGTTGTACCATGCTGTGTTGTAGTGGTGTTGCTACATGTGTGTTGATACATGTTGTGTTGCTACATGCTGTGTTGTAACAGGTTGTGTTACATGCGGTTGTATGTGGTGTCCACATGGTGGGTATGTGGGGTGGATGGAGGGCTACGATGCTGTGTCACGGGGTGTTGCTGCCATGCTGTGTTGTTATGTCGTGCTTATACCATGCCAGTTGTATGTGGTGTTGCTGCATGCTGTGTTGTTATGTTGTGTGGCGTGGTTGTAAGGTGTTCTGAGTGTGTTGCTAATGCCGTGTGTCACGGGGTGTTGCTGCATGTGCGTTGTATGTTGTGTTGCTACCATGCTGTGTTGTCACGGGGTGTTGCTGCATGCGTGTGTTGTTAGTGTTGTGTTGCTACCATGCTGTGTTGTCATGTTGTGTTGCTACCATGCTGTGTTGTATGTTGTGTTGCTACCTATGCTGTGTGCTGTCACGAGTGTTGCGCATGTGTGTGTTATGTTGTGTTGCCACCATGCTGAGTTGTACGTGGTGTTGCTGGCATGGTGTTGTTACGTGGTGTTGCTGCATGCTGTGTTGTTATGGTTGTGTTGCTACCATGCTGTGTTGTTATGTTGTGTTGCTACCAGTGCTGTGTTGTTATGTTGTGTTGCTACAGTGCATTATGGCCCCAGGTATCTTTAGGTAGTGTTCTCTGTTGAAGTGTGTTTGTTATAGTATCGGAGGAGGCCTTTTGGTATGTATTATAAAATAAGAAAGTGTTCTTTAATGACTTGCCAAATTAAATAAAAGTTAAATACAATGAAAAAACAAATCGATAAGACCTTTTTTTATTTTTAAAAAGTTTTGTGAGGTGTTTTATAAACTACGATATTTTTTAAGTGTAATTGCTATTGTAGCGCAGCTGTCAGTGTGTGTTGGGGCCGGTGTTTAGCTGTCTTTAGCCAACCGGTTAGCTAGTTAGCTACAATAACAACAGGACATATGGCTGGAGTGCAACCCCAGGCAAAGCTTATAATTGTCATCTACCGCTTTACAACGGCCCGTCTTTAGTGCTAGTTATAGCTACCAATTAACGTTATGCTTACGTTATAACGAGGTGAATTGACAGATGTATAAGTGGTTGTAATAAATGTATAGTTAGAAGCTAACGTTAGCTTAGGTTTTGTGTGTGTTGTGTGTTTTTAACTGAAAATATCTAGTAGATTTTGTGATATTCCCTCAGTATCACAAACGAGTTAAATAGCAAACTAGGTTATTCTACTAAAACAGGGGTGTGGTGGCAACATAAAAAGTCCGTTTTTTCCCCGCACGTTGCTATAGTACATAAGTAAGTTAATATATGATTTTATTTTTAGTTAAATGGTTTTTTTTTAGATCAACGCTATTGTAGACATTTTATAATAAAATATTAGGACATTTTTTGTTGTGTTGTAAAAGCTAGATAAGGAGACTAACCGTGTAACGTTACTATGAATGATACACTTTTGCAAGAAACGTAATAGATGGTGTATTATTAGGGTAGCAACAACAACAAAATAAAACGTTTATTAAACGGGAAGCAAACAGAACGTAATGGGGAGGGACAGGAATTGTAATAGATACTAGTTTAGTTTTGTTTGGGGGTAAAATCAATGAATAGCCCGACCTCTCTCTTTTCATAATTCAATCCAATTTTAGATATTATTGGCATGGGGGAAACTTATGTTAACGTTGCCAAAGCGTGAAAAGATAATAAAACAATGAAATAAATAATAAAATGAACAGTAAACATAACTCACAGAAGTTAAAAGAATAAAGACATTTCAAATGTATATTATGTTATATAAGTGTTGTAATTGATGTGCAAATAGTTAAAGTATTAAATGATAAAATATAAATAAACATATTTTTATTTACAATGGTGTTTTTTTCACTGGTTGACATTTTTTGTGGCAACAGTAACATCTTGCTGCTGTGATGGAACACTGTGGTATTTCACCCAGTAGATATGGGAGTTTATAAAATTGGATTTGTTTTTAGTCTCCTTGTGGATCTGTGTAATCTGAGGGAAAATGTGTTTAATATGGTAGTACATTTGAAGAGGGAGAAAAACCTCCCTCAGGAGACTGAAAAGATTTTGATGTAGATTTAAAGGTTACAGGACCAGCGAGAGCATCCTGAAGGGTTGCATCTACTACGGTATGGAACGCCTGGCATCGATACAAGGGCACTACAGAGGGTAGTGGAAGGCCCAGTAATCACTGGGGAAAAGCTCGCCATCCAGGACCTCTACACCAGGAGGTGTTAGAGGAAGGCCCGAAAAATTGTCAATGACTCAGCCACCCTAGTCATAGTCTGTTCTCTCTGCTACGCACGAAACAAGTGTCAAGATGATTTAAAACCCCAAGCCATAAGACTCCGGAACAGCTAGTCAAATGGCTACCCAGACTATTTTGCATTGCTCCCCCCTTTTTTACAGGCTGCTACTCTCTGTTGTATATCTATTCACTTTAATGACCACGACGATTATCAACAATACATAAGTCAATTGACGACCGGTACCCCTGAATAAGCCTCCACATTGACTCTGTACCGGTACACCCTGTATATAGCCTCCACATTGACTCTGTACCGGTACCCCCTGTATATAGCCTCCACATTGACTCGAATCCCGATATAGCCTCCACACTGACTCGTACCGGTACCCCCGTATATAGCCTCCACATTGACTCTGTACACACCCTGTATATAGCTCCACATTGACTCGTAAACCCCCGATATAGCCTCCACATTGACTCTGTACCGGTACCGTATATAGCTCCACATTGACTCGTACCGGTATTCCCTGTATATAGCCTCCACATTGACTCTGTACGAACCGTAATAGCTCCACATTGACTCTGTACCGGTACCCCCCGTATATAGCCTCCACATTGACTCTGTACCGGTACCCTATATAGCCTCCACATTGACTCTGTATCGGTACCCCCGGGATATAGCCTCCACATTGACTCTGTACCGGTAAACCCTGGATATAACCTCCACATTGACTTGTAGGTACCAAACAATGACTCTGTAGTACCCCTGTATATAGCCTCCACATTGACTCTGTACGTAACCCCTGTATATAGCCTCCACATTGACTCTGTACCGGTACCCCCTGTATATAGCCTCCACATTGACTCTGTACCGTACCCCTGTATATAGCCTCCACATTGACTCTGTACCGTATCCCTGTATATAGCCTCCACATTGACTCTGTACCGTACCCTGTATATAGCCTCCACATTGACTCTGTATCGGTACCCCCTGTATATAGCCTCCACATTGACTCTGTACCGGTACCCCCTGTATATAGCCTCCACATTGACTCTGTACCGGTACCCCCTGTATATAGCCTCCACATTGACCGTACCGTACCCCTGTATATAGCCTCCACATTGACTCTGTACCGGCCTCTGTATATAGCCTCCACATTGACTCTGTACCCGTAATACCCTGTATATAGCCTCCACATTGACTCTGTACCAGTACCCCTGTATATAGCCTCCACATTGACTCTGTACCGGTACCCCTGTATATAGCCTCCACATTGACTCTGTATCGTACCCCCTGATAAGCCTCCACATTGACTCTTACGAACACCGTATATAGCCTCCACATGACTCTGTACCGGTACCTGTATATAGCCTCCACATTGACTCTGTACCGGTACTCCCTGTATATAGCCTCCACATTGACTCGTATCGGTACCCCGTATATAGCCTCCACATTGACTCTGTACCAGTACCCCCTGTATATAGCCTCCACATTGACTCTGTACCGGTACCCCTGTATATAGCCTCCACATTGACTCTGTACCGGTACCCCTGTATATAGCCTCCACATTGACTCTGTACCGGTACCCCCTGATATAGCCTCCACATTGACTCTGTACCGGTACCCCCTGTATATAGCCTCCACATTGACTCTGTACCGGTACCCCTGTATATAGCCTCCACATTGACTCTGTACCGGTACCCCCTGTATAAGCCTCCACATTGACTCTGTATCGGTACCCCCTGTATATAGCCTCCACATTGACTCTGTCGAAACTGTATATAGCCTCCACATTGACTCTGTACCGGTACCCCCAGTATATAGCCTCCACATTGACTCTGTACCGGTACCCCCCGTATATAGCCTCCACATTGACTCTGTACCGTAATACCCCCTGTATATAGCCCCACATTGACTCTGTACGTAACACCCTGTATATAGCCTCCACATTGACTCTGTACCGGTACCCCTGTATATAGCCTCCACATTGACTCCGTACCGTACCCCCTGTATATAGCCTCCACATTGACTCTGTACCGGTACCCCTGTATATAGCCTCCACATTGACTCTGCATCGGTACCCCCTGTATATAGCCTCCACATTGACTCTGTACCGGTACCCCTGTATATAGCCTCCACATTGACTCTGTACCGGTACCCCTGTATATAGCCTCCACATTGACTCTGTATCGGTACCCCTATATAGCCTCCACATTGACTCTGTACCGGAACACCCTGTATATAGCCTCCACATTGACTCTGTACCGTACCCCTATATAGCTCCACATTGACTCTGTACCGGTACCCCCGTATATAGCCTCCACATTGACTCTGTACCGGTACCCCCGTATATAGCCCTCCACATTGACTCTGTACCAGTACCCCCTGTATATAGCCTCCACATTGACTCTGTACCGTACTCCCCTGTATATAGCCTCCACATTGACTCTGTACCGGTACCCCTGTATATAGCCTCCACATTGACTCTGTACCGGTACCCCCTGTATAGCCTCCACATTGACTCTGTACCGGTACCCCCTGTATATAGCCTCCACATTGACTCTGTACCGTACCCCCTATATAGCCTCCACATTGACTCTGTACCGGTACCCCCTGTATATAGCCTCCACATTGACTCTGTACCGGTACCCCCTGTATATAGCCTCCACATTGACTCTGTACCGTAGTACCCCTGTATATAGCTCCAATTGACTCTGTACCGGTACCCCCTGTATATAGCCTCCACATTGACTCTGTACCGTAACCCCTGTATATAGCCTCCACATTGACTCTGTACCGTAATCCTGATATAGCCTCCACATTGACTCTGTACCGTAACACCCTGTATATAGCCTCCACATTGACTCTGTAGGTACCCCCTGTATATAGCCTCCACATTGACTCTGTACCGGTACCCCCTGTATATAGCCTCCACATTGACTCTGAACCTACCCGATATAGCCTCCACATTGACTCTGTACCGTAATACCTCGCATATAGCCTCACATTGTTATTTTACTGCTGCTCTTTAATTACTTGTTACTTTTATTTGTTATTCTTATCTGTATTTTTTTTAATTGCATTGTTGTTTAGGGCTTGTAAGTAAGCATTTCACTGTAAGGTCTACACCTGTTGTATTCTGCGCATGTGATGAATAAAATTTGATTTGACATTTGGCAGGAGGTTAGGAAGTGCAGCTCAGTTTCCACCTCATTTTGTGGGCAGTGTTGCACACTAGCCTGTCTTCTCCTGAGAGCCAGGTCTGCCTACGGTGGCCTTTCTCAATAGCAAGGCTACGCTCACGGAGTCTGTACATAGTCAAAGCTTTCCTTAAGTTTGGGTCAGTCACAGTGGTCAGGTATTCTGCCGCTGTGTTCTCTGTTTAGGGACAAATAGCATCTAGTTTGCTCTGTTTTTTTTGTTAATTCTTTCCAATGTGTCAAGTAATGATCTTTTTGTTTTCTCATGATTTGGTTGGGTCTAATTGTGTTGCTGTCCTGAGGCTCTGTGGGGTCTGTTTGTGTTTGTGAACAGAGCCCCAGGACCAGCTTGCTTAGGGGACTCTTCTCCAGGTTAATCTCTATGTATAGTTGAAGTTGGAAGTTTACATACACTTAGGTTGGAGTCATTAAAACTCGTTTTTCAACCACTCCACACATTTCTTGTTAACAAACTATAGTTTTGGCAAGTTGGTTAGGACATCTACTTTGTGAATGACAAAAGTCATTTTTCCAACAATTGTTTACAGACAGATTATTTCACTTATAATTCACTGTATCACAATTCCAGTGGGTCAGAAGTTAACATACACTAAGTTGACTGTGCTTTTAAACAGCTTGGAGAATTCCAGATAATGATGTCATGGCTTTAGAAGCTTCTGATAGGCTGATTGAATCATTTGAGTCAATTGGAGGTGTACCTGTGGATGTATTTCAAGGCCTACCTTCAAACTCCGTGCCTCTTTGCTTGACATCATGGGAAAATCAAAAGAAATCAGCCAAGACCTCAGAAACAAAATTGTAGACCGGCACAAGTCTGGTTCATCCTTGGGAGCGATTTCCAAACGCCTGAAGGTACCACGTTCATCTGTACAAACAATAGTACACAAGTATAAACACCATGGGACTACGCAGCGTCATACCGCTCAGGAAGGGAGACGCGTTCTGTCTCCTAGAGATTAACGTACTTTGGTGCAAAAGTGCAAGTCAATCCCAGAACAACAGCAAAGGACCTTGTGAAGATGCTGGAGGAAACAGGTACAAAAGTATCTATATCCACAGTAAAACGAGTCCTATATCGACATAACCTGAAAGGCAGCTCAGCAAGGAAGAAGCCACTGCTCCAAAACCACCATAAAAAAGACAGACTACGGTTTGCAACTGCACATGACGACAAAGATCGTACTTTTTGGAGAAATGTCCTCTGGTCTGATGAAACAAAAATAGAACTGTTTGGCCATAATGACCATCGTTATGTTTGGAGGAAAAAGGGGGAGGCTTGCAAGCTGAAGAACACCATCCCAACCGTGAAGCACGGGGGTGGCAGCATCATGTTGTGGGGGTGCTTTGCTGCAGGAGGGACTGGTGCACTTCACAAAATAGATGGCATCATGAGGAAAGAAAATTATGTGGATATATTGAAGCAACATCTCAAGACCTCAGTCAGGAAGTTAAAGCTTGGTTCGCAATGGGTCTTCCAAATGGACAATGACCCCAAGCATACTTCCAAAGTTGTGGCAAAATGACTTAAGGACAACAAAGTCAAGGTATTGGAGTGGCCATCACAAAGCCCTGACCTCAATCCCATAGAAAATTTGTGGGCAGAACTGAAAAAGCGTGTGCGAGCAAGGAGGCCTACAAACCTGACTCAGTTACACCATCTTTGTCAGGAGTGAATGGGCCAAAATTCACCCAACTTATTGTGGGAAGCTTGTGGAAGGCTACCCGAAGCTTTTACCCAAGTTAAACAATGTAAAGGCAATGCTACCAAATATAATTGGAGCGTATATAAACTTCTGACCCACTGGGAAGGTGATGAAAGCTGAAATAAATCATTCTCTCTACTATTATTCTGACATTTCACATTCTTAAAATAAAGTGGTGATCCTAACTGACCGAAGACAGGGAATTTATACTAGTATTAAATGTCAGGATTTGTGAAAAACTGAGTTTAAATGAATTTGGCTAAGGTGTATGTAAACTCCGACTTCAACTATAGGTGACGGCCTTGTTATGGAAGGTTTGGGAATCGCTTCCTTTTAGGTGGTTGTAGAATTTAACGGCTCTTTTCTGTATTTTGATAATTAGCGGGTATCGGTCTAATTCTGCTCTGCATTATTTGCTGTTTTACGTTGTACACAGAGGATAGTTTTGCAGAATTCTGCATTCAGTCTCTCAGTTCGATGTTTGTCATTTTTTTAATTCTCTCTCTTTCAATTAAATTCAGTAGACTTTATGACATGGAAAGTTAAATTATTACATTGTAAAGTATAATATAACAAAAATGGTGGGACTCAACAGCAAAATAATAAGTAGGGAAATGGGATTAACAGAACTACAACAACAATATTAATGAGAAAACAATAATTAAAAAAGAAGTGTAACAGACTGGAGAAGACACATGGTATGAAAAGAAAAAAAAACACAAAATATATCACATTAATTCACTTTTCGAAACGGAACACCCCCAGGTTGTGGAGGGGGGATATGTCCCTTGGGAAAAACAGGTTGTGGTAGGAGGAACAACGGGAGAGGGGAAGGAGGTAGGAGGAACATATTTTGGGTGAAAACTGTTGTGGCAGGAGTGACACACATATCGGCGTCCCTCAGGTTGAGACAGGAGGACACATATTCGGTCTGTCCCTCAGGTTGTGGCAGGAGGACACATATTTGGCTGACAAAACATTTTGGCTTTTCACCCAATAAATATTAGATTTTTTTCTTCATCTTTTATAGTTTGAAAACCTTTGTGGGGCGGAATTATAATTTGGGGAAAGAAATACTCTCTTAGGTGTGAGTATTTGTTACAGTGTAATAGGAAATGCAGCTCTGTCTCTTACCCCCTCCCCCTGAGCAGAGTGAGATACTGTTGGCAGCAAGCCGTCCCCCCTGGGCAGCAGGCACAGCCAGACGTGAGCAGACTTGGGCAGAGGTTGTGGAGCTAACGAGATCGTTGGGCAGCCAGGCTTGTCTGTGACAACCCATAGACGAGACGTCCTCTCTGGACAGTCAGGTTTGTTCGGTGACACATGCCCTATAGCCAGACCGTTCTCTGGGCAGCCAGGTTTGCCCGTGAACAGTTGATAGCAGACTGAACCTGAAGCCAGAGTGGACAGCCAGACGGGCACCAGGTTTGTCTGTGAGACGGTCTCTATAGCCGGACGAGCTCTCTGACCCGTATAGTCAGTGTTTTCTCAGTTTTTATCAGATAGATAGTGCAGTATGTCCGTGGAGAAATCCACTATGTGATGGGTTAGAACTGAGCCTC
>NW_025547767.1:0-9068 GCF_905237065.1 Salmo salar
GTTCTCTTTATTTATAATAAATAGAAGATGAGCATCCACATTCCTGCTGCATTTTGGTCCTCCGTATCCCCGGCGACAACTCGTTACAAGCGTCAGTCTTTTTAACTATTCAGGAGCTCAAACTTCCAACACACACATCCACCAAGGAGAGAGGTCAGGGGCGTGGGTAAAAAATACTTTTGAGATTCATCCACAGACTGTGAGTTTTAAGGTATAACAACTTCAGGACATCTGAAGATCTACTACCAAATCTATCAGAAATAAATCAATGTCGAAACATGTAAGAGAAAAGAAACTGCAATGCGTAGAAATGTTACAGTTGAAGTCGGAGGTTTACATACACCTTAACCATTTTAATCCTAGTAAAAATTCCCTGTCTTAGGTCAGTTGGGATCACCACTTTATTTTAAGAATGTGAAATGTCAGAATAATAGCGGAGAGATTTATTTCAACTTTTTATTTTTTCATCACATTCCCAGTGGGTACGAAAGTTTTATACACTCAATTAAGTATTTGGTAGCATTGCCTTTAAATTGTTTAACTTGGGTCAAGCGTTTCCAGGGTAACCTTCCGAGGCTTCCCACAATAAGTTGGTTGAATTGTGGCCCATTCCTCCAGACAGAGCTGGTGAAACTGAATCAGGTTTGTAGGCCTTCTTGCTGCGCATGCTCTTTTTCAGTTCTGCCCACAAATTTTCGTATATGATTGAGGTCAGGGCTTTTGTGATGGCCACTCCAATACCTTGTTGACTTTGTTGTCCTTAAGCCATTTTGCCACAACTTTGGAAGTATGCTTGGTGTCATTGTACATTTGGAAGACCCATTTGTGACCAAGCTTTAACTTCCCTGACTGATGTCTTAAGATGATGCTTCAATACATCCACTAATCATTTTCCTCCATGATGCCATCTATTTTTGCGAAGTGCCCAGTCCCTCCTGCCAGCAAAGCACCCCCAAACATGATGCTGCCACCCCTATACTTCACTGTTAGGATGGTGTTCTTCCGGCTTGCAAGCTGTGGTGGCTAATTTCTGCATTACTCAAAGAGGAGAGTTAAAACACCAGTCTGAGTTAACTCCATCTTTAACCTGTTATGGCTGGGGCAGTATTTCACGGCCGGATAAAAAACGTACCCAATTTAATCTGATTTACTACTGCCCAGAAACTAGAATATGCATATAATTGTTAACTTTGGATAGAAAACACTCCAAAGTTTCTAAAACTGTTGAAGTGGTGTCTGTGAGTTAACAGAACTCATTTGGCAGGCCAAAACCTGAGAAGATTCTGTACAGGAAGTACCCTGTCTGACCATTTTCTTGGCCTTCTTCATTATCTCTATCCAATACAGAGGATCTCTGCTGTTACGTGACACTTCCCTACGGCTCCCATGGGCTCTCAGAGGGCGTCAAAAAAGCTGAATGATGTGACAGCCCCTGGCTGAAAAACAGTAGCGCGTTTGTGGTGGCGGTCACGGAGTACTATGGAGACTCAGGCTCGTGCACGAGGATCATGCTTTATTTTCAAGTCTCTTTTTGTCGTAAACACGCTTTCCCGGTCGGAATATTATCGCTTTTTTACGGAAAAATGGCATAAATATGATTTTAAACAGCGGTTGACATGCTTCGAAGTCACGGTAATGGAATATTTAGAATTTTTTTGTCACGAAATAGCGTCGTGCGTGACCCTTATTTACACCCGGATAGTGTCTTGAACGCATGAACAAAATGACGCTATTTGGATATAACAATGGATTATTTGGGACCAAACCAACATTTGTTATTGAAGTAGCAGTCCTGGGAGTGCATTCTGACGAAAGAACACCAAAGGTAATCAAACTTTTCTAATAGTAAATCGGTGTTTGGTCAGGGGCTAAACTTGGTGGGTGTCTAAATAGCTAGCCGAGATGGCTGGGCTATCTCACTCAGAATATTGCAAAATGTGCTTTTGCCGAAAAGCTATTTTAAAATCGGACACCTCGATTGCACAAAGGAGTTCTGTATCTATAATTCTTAAAATAATGTATGTTTTTTGTGAACGTTTATCGTGAGTAATTTAGTAAATTCACCGGAGGTTTGCGGGGGGTATGCTAGTTCTGAACGTCACATGCTAATGTAAAAGCTGTTTTTGATATAAATATGAACTTGATTGAACAAAACATGCATGTATTGTATAACATAATGTCCTAGGTGTGTCATCTGATGAAGATCAAAGGTTAGTGCTGCATTTAGCTGTGGTTTTGTTTTTGTGACATTATATGCTAGCTTGAAAAAATGGGTGTCTGATTATTTCTGGCTGGGTACTCTGCTGACATAATCTGTTTTGCTTTCTGTAAATCCTTTTTGAAATCGGACAGTGTGGTTAGATAAAGGAGAGTCTTGTCTTTAACCTGTTGGGTCTAGGGGGCAGCATTTGCACGTCTGGATAAAAAAATGTACCCGATTTAATCTGGTTACTAATCCTACCCAGTAACTAGAATATGCATATACTTATTATATATGGATAGAAAACACTCTAAAGTTTCCAAAACTGTTTGAATGGTGTCTGTGGTATAACAGAACTCATTTGGCAGGCAAAAACCCTGAGACATTTTCTGACAGGAAGTGGATACCTGATGTGTTGTATTGACTTTAAACCTCTCCCATTGAAAAACACAGGGGTTTAGGAATATTTTGGCACTTCCTATTGCTTCCACTAGATGTCACCAGCCTTTACAAAGTGTTTTGAGTCTTCTGGAGGGAGATCTGACCGAACAAGAGCCATGGAACGGTGATGTCCCATTAGACACCTGGCGCTACTTCATGTTGGGTACCCTCGTTCCAATACGTTATAAAAGGCTATGCATTCGTCCACCTTGAATATTATTCATGTTCTGGTTAAAAAGGCCCTAATGATTTATGCTATACAACGTTTGACATGTTTTGAACGAACGGAAATATATTTTTTCCCCTACGTTCGTGACGAGAAGTCGGCTGGCTTACATCATGTGCTAACGAGACGGAGATTTTTGGACATAAATGATGAGCTTTTTGAACAAAACTACATTCGTTATGGACCTGTGATACCTGGAAGTGACATCTGATGAAGAGAATCAAAGGTAATGGATTATTTACATAGTATTTTCGATTTTAGATCTCCCCAACATGACGTCTAGTCTGTATCGCAAGCCGCGTATTTTTCTGGGCACAGTGCTCAGATTATTGCAAAGTGTGATTTCCCAGTAAGGTTATTTTTAAATCTGGCAAGTTGATTGCGTTCAAAAGATGTAAATCTATAATTCTTTAAATGACAATATAATATTTTACCAATGTTTTCTAATTTTAATTATTTAATTTCTGGCGCTGACTTGACTGCCGGTTATTGGAGGGAAACGATTTCCTCAACATCAATGCCATAGTAAAACGCTGTTTTTGTATATAAATATGAACTTGATAGAACTAAAAATGCATGCATTGTCTAACATAATGTCCTAGGAGTGTCATCTGATGGAGATTGTAAAAGGTTAGTGTATCATTTTAGCTGGTTTTATGGTTTTGGTGACCCTGTCTTTGACTTGACAAAACATTACACACAACTCTTGTAAATGTACTGTCCTAACATACTCTAAATTTATGCTTTCGCCGTAAAACCTTTTTGAAATCGTAAAACGTGGTTAGATTAAGGAGATGTTTATCTTTCAAATGGTGTAACATAGTTGTATTTTTGAAAAATTTGAATTTTGACATTTATTTGGATTCAAATTTGCCGCTCTTGAAATGCACCTGCTGTTGATGGAGTGCACCACAGGTGGCACGCTAGCGTCCCACCTAGCCCCAAGAGGTTAAAATGCTGTAAAATAGTCATATGTTTGAAAAATGGAAGTTTTTGTATTTTTGAGGAATTTGTAATTCGCGCCACGCCTATCATTGGATATTGGAGCAGGTGTTCCGCTAGTGGAACGTCTAGATGTAAGAGGTTAATACTTAACATACTTTTGCAAAAGCCTCTTTGACCTTCAATAATGCACTCTCTCGAATGAACCAGGAAGGTGACAACACCTTCAATACAAAGAGCTTTTACACCCACGGTCCACCCCTCTCTACGTACATGACAAGCCACAGATACATAGAATGGGTCACAAGGTTAAGTTTTGTATGACAGATATCCATAAAACACAGCAAACAGTAACTGCTATGTCAACAGGGTTCATTATATAGCCCAGTATCTGGTCCCCCTAGAACCGTCCCTCCCTGGTACTTCATAGAACAAAAACACCATTTCATCCAATGGCATATATCAATTGCTCAACTCTAGATACTCCCCCATCTCAAGCAAACCCCTCTTGACCCCACTCCTGGACAGGCTCACTGGGGGCAGTGAGCCTCTAGGCCATATATTATCACAGGATAAGTGCGAGATCTAAGAGAGGACACACAATTCCCAGGCACTACCATAAACCTCCCCACAATAAAGAAAAGGAGGGAGTGACTTGCTCACAGACATTGTGGAGACAAGTCATTGGTTCCCCCCTTAATCACGCCATCCCTTCACATGGTTTAAGAATATGTAAAGACACATTCACATGAAGACAATATCATTCTGTCCTCCTCTTATGCTGATATTCTGCATAGCAACAGAGACATGTAAAAAATAAGTCTGACCTCTCCCCTCTCTGGGCCCCAAGTGTCTGAGCCCCAGCTAAGGGAAACGTGCAACTGAAACATACCAGAGTCCAAAGGACACTTTCTAATGACAAGTATGTCACATAAGCATATTATACTAATAAAACATCTTAATTATCTATGTTACCCAACTAATTCTGATTCATCCACGACAAAGCATCCCCCTTGTTCCTCCAAACATAACGATGGTCATTATGGCCAAACAGTTCTATTTTTGTTTCATCAGACCAGAGGACATTTCTCCAAAAAGTATGATCTTTGTCCCCATGTGCAGTTGCAAACCATAATCTGGCTTTTTATGGTGGTTTTGGAGCAGTGGCTTCTTCCTTGCTGAGCGGCCTTTCAGGTTATGTCGATATAGGACTAGTTTTACTGTGGATATAGATACTTTTGTACCTGTTTCCTCCAGCATCTTCACAAGGTCCTTTGCTGTTGTTCTGGGTTTGATTTGCACTTTTCGCACCAAAGTACATTCATCTCTAGGAAAGAGAGCCTTCTTGAATGGTATGACGGCTGCGTGGTCCCATGGTGTTTATACTTGCGCTATTGTTTGTACAGATGGACGTGGTACTTTCTTGCATTTGGAAATTGCTCCCAAGGATGAACCAGACTTGTGGAGGTCTACAATTGTTTTTCTGAGGTCTTGGCTGATTTCTTTTGATTTTCCCAGGATGTCAAGCAAAGAGGCACTGAGTTTGAAAGTAGGCCTTGAAATACATCCACAGGTACACCTCCAATTGACACAAATATTGTCAATTAGCCTGTCAGAAGCTTCTAAAGCCATGACATAATTTTCTGCCATTTTCCAAGCTGTTTAAAGGCACAGTCAACTTAGTGTATGTAAACTTCTGACCCACTGGAATTGTGATTAAGTGAAATAATCTGTGTGTAAACAATTGTTGGAAAATTGACTTGTGTCATGCACAAAGTAGATGTCCTAACCGACTTGCCAAAACTATAGTTTGTTAACAAGAAATTTGTGGAGTGGTTGAAAAACGAGTTTTAATGACTCCAACATAAGTGTATGTAAACTTCCGTCTTCAACTGTAGTTACAAACACAATTCTATTAGCTATTTCTCTATCCATCAATTAAAATGAAATGTAAAAACATTCAACTTTGGAGGGAAAAAAATGTAATAATGAAAACTGCATTTGTCCTTCAGTACCGTTGCAGAAATGTTTCCAAACTTTGATAGTTTTTTCACTAACATTCAGACTTCTTAATGCTATTTGACAGATAGGAGAGTGAGTGGGAGGGGGAGAGAGGAGTAGAGAGGGAGAGAGGGGGATGATCTTCTTGGCCTTCCTGCGACACCTGGTGTTGTAGATATCCTGTATGGCAGGCAGTGTGCACAAAACGGTGTAATTGGCTGAGCGTTGCACCCTCTGTAGTGCCTTGCAGTCCACAGCAATGGTGTTGCAGAACCAGGCTGTGAATCTGCCCGTCAGTATGCTCTCGATGGTGCTCCTGTAGAACACTCTCAGGGCCCTCAGGGACAGGCTGAATTTCTTCAGCATCCTGAGGTTAAAGAGTCACTGTCATGCCTTCTTCACTGCAGTGTCCGTGTGGTTTGACCATTTCACCTGCTCAGAGATGTGTACGCTGAGGAACTTGACATTTTTACCATCTCCACGGGCGTACCCGTTGATGAGGATGGGACGTGCACCGCCTGGTTCCTCCTGAAGTCCACAATCAGTTCCTCTGTTTTACTGACATTGAGGGAGAGGCTGTTGAGCTGGCACCATGCAGTCAGAGTGCCAACTTGAGGTTGACACGGGAACAGGACTCCTGCCTATCCTGCAGGATTCTGGCAGGAATGGGAGTGAAGTTCTAGAGTCAAGTTCGGGACAGGACTTGACAGGATCAATTGTCTACAGGAATGGGCAGTGAAGGAATAGTTTTTGGCCAGAAATATGGAATGTGTGGGGCATTTAATAAAAAATACTGTGTAGGCTAGGCCTAATATAGTATATGTTTACTCATGCCTCGCTCCAGTTGTTGCCAGTCACTACACTACCTCAGTCAGATGCCAACATATGTCAATAGGCTAAATGATAAAGCCTTCAAGGAATTCCAATGTCTTGTTGCAGACCCATCACTAACATTAACATTAGAGCAAAGAAATTAGCTATGTTTTAGCTTATATTTGATGTGGTTGTTTTTGACAAGGAACAAACCGAGTACAGCTTGTAAAAAATGCTGCGGTTTAACCAAATAGGCTACCAACTGGAGAGAGGAACAAGCGGCCTGAAGTGGTATAGCTGCTCTACTCCAAACAACTTTACAGTCAAGCCATATTTAACTAAATCCGTGCCATCTGAGGTGAAGAGTGAAATAAAAATAGATTGACTTATGCAAAACTGCCACTCAGGGTTTTTTTCTTATGTTGTAAATGTTAATGTGTTTTAAATGTTCATATGTGCTCAGTGCTCAGCTGTAGGCTACAGATTTATGTGCTGTGCTGAGCAGACCATCATGCTGGGGTCTATGTCCTCATTCTCCAGCTTAATTGATCTACTTTTAGGTCATTTAGAATATGCTCTTATCCAGAGCGGGATTTTTACTGGGAAGGGACACGAAAGTTCTGGAGTTATAGAACTGTTGTGAGATCAGGCCGGTACAGGAAAAAAATGTACAGGACAAGATGGGACAGGAATGAATTTTAACTCCCACATCAACCTCTAGTGTATAACTCCTCCCTGTGGGCCATCTCGCCGTTGTTAGTAATTAGGCCTACTACTGTCGTGTCAGTGAACTTGATGATGGCGTCGTGGTCAACAGGGAGTATAGGAGGTGACTGAGGAGGCCCCTTGTGGGGCCCCGTGTGGAGAATCAGTGTTGAGGAGGTAATTTCGCCTACCTTTACCACCTGGGGCGGCCGTCAGGAAGTCCAGGACCCAGTTGCATTGGGAGGAGTTCAGTCCCAGGGCCATGTGCTTTGTGGTGAGCTTATAAGCAAGCCACTGTGGTATTAACCTGTTGGGTCTAGGGGGCAGCATTTGCACGTCTGGATAAAAAAAATGTACCCGATTTAATCTGGTTACTAATCCTACCCAGTAACTAGAATATGCATATACTTATTATATATGGATAGAAAACACTCTAAAGTTTCCAAAACTGTTTGAATGGTGTCTGTGAGTATAACAGAACTCATTTGGCAGGCAAAACCCTGAGACATTTTCTGACAGGAAGTGGATACCTGATGTGTTGTATTGACTTTAAAGCTATCCCATTGAAAAACACAGGGGTTTAGGAATATTTTGGCACTTCCATTGCTTCCACTAGATGTCACCAGCCTTTACAAAGTGTTTTGAGTCTTCTGGAGGGAGATCTGACCCAACAAGAGCCATGGAACGGTGATGTCCCATTAGACACCTGGCGCGCTACTTCATGTTGGGTACCCTCGTTCAATACGTTATAAAAGGCTATGCATTCGTCCACCTTGAATATTATTCATGTTCTGGTTAAAAAGGCCCTAATGATTTATGCTATACAACGTTTGACATGTTTGAACGAACGGAAATATATTTTTCCCCTCGTTCATGACGAGAAGTCCGGCTGGCTTACATCATGTGCTAACGAGACGGAGATTTTTGGACATAAATGATGAGCTTTTTTTGAACAAAACTACATTCGTTATGGACCTGTGATACCTGGAAGTGACATCTGATGAAGAGAATCAAAGGTAATGGATTATTTACATAGTATTTTCGATTTTAGATCTCCCCAACATGACGTCTAGTCTGTATCGCAACGCGTATTTTTCTGGGCACAGTGCTCAGATTACTGCAAAGTGTGATTTCCCAGTAAGGTTATTTTTAAATCTGGCAAGTTGATTGCGTTCAAAAGATGTAAATCTATAATTCTTTAAATGACAATATAATATTTTACCAATGTTTTCTAATTTTAATTATTTAATTTGTGACGCTGACTTGACTGCCGGTTATTGGAGGGAAACGATTTCCTCAACATCAATGCCATAGTAAAACGCTGTTTTTGTATATAAATATGAACTTGATAGAACTAAAAATGCATGCATTGTCTAACATAATGTCCTAGGAGTGTCATCTGATGGAGATTGTAAAAGGTTAGTGTATCATTTTAGCTGGTTTTATGGTTTTGGTGACCCTGTCTTTGACTTGACAAAACATTACACACAACTCTTGTAAATGTACTGTCCTAACATACTCTAAATTTATGCTTTCGCCGTAAAACCTTTTTGAAATCGTAAAACGTGGTTAGATTAAGGAGATGTTTATCTTTCAAATGGTGTAACATAGTTGTATTTTTGAAAAATTTGAATTTTGACATTTATTTGGATTCAAATTTGCCGCTCTTGAAATGCACCTGCTGTTGATGGAGTGCACCACAGGTGTGCCGCTGCAAGCGTCCCACCTAGCCCCAAGAGG
>NW_025547768.1:0-133826 GCF_905237065.1 Salmo salar
CAGAGACTCACCCCGACCTCATCCTCTACAGAGACTCACCCCGACCTCATCCTCTACAGAGACTCACCCCGACCTCAATCTCTACAGAGACTCACCCTGTCGTCATCCCTCTACCACCACCAGGAAGCTCTACAGAGACTCACCCTGTCGTCATCCTCTACCACCACCAGGAAGCTCTACAGAGACTCACCCTGACGTCATCCTCTACAGAGACTCACCCTGACGTCATCCTCTACAGAGACTCACCCTGACCTCATCCTCTACAGAGACTCACCCTGACCTCATCCTCTACAGAGACTCACCCTGACCTCATCCTCTACAGAGACTCACCCTGACGTCATCCTCTACAGAGACTCACCCTGACGTCATCCTCTACCACCTCCAGGAAGCTCTACAGAGACTCACCCTGACCTCATCCTCTACAGAGACTCACCCCGACCTCATCCTCTACAGAGACTCACCCCGACCTCATCCTCTACAGAGACTCACCCCGACCTCATCCTCTACAGAGACTCACCCTGTCGTCATCCTCTACCACCACCAGGAAGCTCTACAGAGACTCACCCTGACGTCATCCTCTACAGAGACTCACCCCGACGTCATCCTCTACAGAGACTCACCCCGACGTCATCCTCTACAGAGACTCACCCCGACGTCATCCTCTACAGAGACTCACCCTGTCGTCATCCTCTACCACCACCAGGAAGCTCTACAGAGACTCACCCTGACGTCATCCTCTACAGAGACTCACCCTGACGTCATCCTCTACAGAGACTCACCCTGACGTCATCCTCTACAGAGACTCACCCTGACGTCATCAACTACAGAGACTCACCCCTGTCGTCATCCTCTACCACCACCAGGAAGCTCTACAGAGACTCACCCTGACGTCATCCTCTACAGAGACTCACCCTGACGTCATCCTCTACAGAGACTCACCCTGACGTCATCATCTACCACCACCAGGAAGCTCTACAGAGACTCACCCTGACGTCATCCTCTACAGAGACTCACCCGACGTCATCCTCTACAGAGACTCACCCCGAAGTCATCCTCTACAGAGACTCACCCCAACGTCATCCTCTACAGAGACTCACCCCAATGTCATCCTCTACAGAGACTCACCCTGACGTCATCCTCTACCCCCACCAGGAAGCTCTACAGAGACTCACCCTGACGTCATCCTCTACAGAGACTCACCCAGCCGTCATCCTCTACCACCACCAGGAAGCTCTACAGAGACTCACCCCAACGTCATCCTCTACAGAGACTCACCCCGACGTCATCCTCTACAGAGACTCACCCCGACGTCATCCTCTACAGAGACTCACCCCGACGTCATCCTCTACAGAGACTCACCCCGACCTCATCCTCTACAGAGACTCACCCCGACCTCATCCTCTACAGAGACTCACCCCGACCTCAATCTCTACAGAGACTCACCCTGTCGTCATCCTCTACCACCACCAGGAAGCTCTACAGAGACTCACCCTGTCGTCATCCTCTACCACCACCAGGAAGCTCTACAGAGACTCACCCTGACGTCATCCTCTACAGAGACTCACCATGACGTCATCC
The DNA here is from genome assembly GCF_905237065.1 of Salmo salar. Lineage (NCBI taxonomy): Eukaryota > Metazoa > Chordata > Actinopteri > Salmoniformes > Salmonidae > Salmo > Salmo salar. The sequence goes on from NW_025547768.1 coordinate 1,579, forward strand.
TCTACAGAGACTCACCCTGACGTCATCCTCTACAGAGACTCACCCTGACGTCATCCTCTACAGAGACTCACCCTGACGTCATCCTCTACAGAGACTCACCCGGACGTCATCCTCTACCACCACCAGGGAGCTCTACAGAGACTCACCCTGACGTCATCCTCTACAGAGACTCACCCTGACCTCATCCTCTACAGAGACTCACCCTGACCTCATCCTCTACAGAGACTCACCCCGACCTCATCCTCTACAGAGACTCACCCTGTCGTCATCCTCTACCACCACCAGGAAGCTCTACAGAGACTCACCCTGACGTCATCCTCTACAGAGACTCACCCCGACGTCATCCTCTACAGAGACTCACCCCGACGTCATCCTCTACAGAGACTCACCCCGACGTCATCCTCTACAGAGACTCACCCCGACGTCATCCTCTACAGAGACTCACCCTGTCGTCATCCTCTACCACCACCAGGAAGCTCTACAGAGACTCACCCTGACGTCATCCTCTACAGAGACTCACCCTGACGTCATCCTCTACAGAGACTCACCCTGACGTCATCCTCTACAGAGACTCACCCTGACGTCATCCTCTACAGAGACTCACCCTGACGTCATCCTCTACAGAGACTCACCCTGACGTCATCCTCTACAAAGACTCACCCTGACGTCATCCTCCACAGAGACTCACCCTGACGTCATCCTCCACAGAGACTCACCCTGACGTCATCCTCTACAGAGACTCACCCTGACGTCATCCTCTACAGAGACTCACCCTGACGTCATCCTCTACAGAGACTCACCCTGACGTCATCCTCTACAGCGACTCACCCAGCTGTCATCCTCTACCACCACCAGGAAGCTCTACAGAGACTCACCCCGACGTCATCCTCTACAGAGACTGACCCTGACCTCATCCTCTACAGAGACTCACCCCGACCTCATCCTCTACAGAGACTCACCCCGACCTCATCCTCTACAGAGACTCACCCCGACCTCATCCTCTACAGAGACTCACCCCGACCTCATCCTCTACGAGACTCACCCCGACCTCATCCTCTACAGAGACTCACCCCGACCTCATCCTCTACAGAGACTCACCCCGACCTCATCCTCTACAGAGACTCACTCCGACGTCATCCTCTACAGAGACTCACCCTGTCGTCATCAACTACAGAGACTCACCCTGTCGTCATCAACTACCACCACCAGGAAGCTCTACAGAGACTCACCCTGACGTCATCCTCTACAGAGACTCACCCTGACGTCATCCTCTACCACCACCAGGAAGCTCTACAGAGACTCACCCTGACGTCATCCTCTACAGAGACTCACCCCGACGTCATCCTCTACAGAGACTCACCCCGAAGTCATCCTCTACAGAGACTCACCCCGAAGTCATCCTCTACAGAGACTCACCCCAACGTCATCCTCTACAGAGACTCACCCCAACGTCATCCTCTACAGAGACTCACCCTGACGTCATCCTCTACCCCCACCAGGAAGCTCTACAGAGACTCACCCTGACGTCATCCTCTACAGAGACTCACCCAGCCGTCATCCTCTACCACCACCAGGAAGCTCTACAGAGACTCACCCCGACGTCATCCTCTACAGAGACTCACCCCGACGTCATCCTCTACAGAGACTCACCCCGACGTCATCCTCTACAGAGACTCACCCCGACGTCATCCTCTACAGAGACTCACCCCGACGTCATCCTCTACAGAGACTCACCCCGACCTCATCCTCTACAGAGACTCACCCTGTCGTCATCCTCTACCACCACCAGGAAGCTCTACAGAGACTCACCCTGTCGTCATCCTCTACCACCACCAGGAAGCTCTACAGAGACTCACCCTGACGTCATCCTCTACAGAGACTCACCCTGACGTCATCCTCTACAGAGACTCACCCTGACGTCATCCTCTACAGAGACTCACCCGGACGTCATCCTCTACCACCACCAGGGAGCTCTACAGAGACTCACCCTGACGTCATCCTCTACAGAGACTCACCCTGAAGTCATCCTCTACCATCTCCAGGAAGCTCTACAGAGACTCACCCTGACCTCATCCTCTACAGAGACTCACCCCGACCTCATCCTCTACAGAGACTCACCCCGACCTCATCCTCTACAGAGACTCACCCCGACCTCATCCTCTACAGAGACTCACCCTGTCGTCATCCTCTACCACCACCAGGAAGCTCTACAGAGACTCACCCTGACGTCATCCTCTACAGAGACTCACCCCGACGTCATCCTCTACAGAGACTCACCCCGACGTCATCCTCTACAGAGACTCACCCCGACGTCATCCTCTACAGAGACTCACCCTGTCGTCATCCTCTACCACCACCAGGAAGCTCTACAGAGACTCACCCTGACGTCATCCTCTACAGAGACTCACCCTGACGTCATCCTCTACAGAGACTCACCCTGACGTCATCCTCTACAGAGACTCACCCTGACGTCATCCTCTACAGAGACTCACCCTGACGTCATCCTCTACAGAGACTCACCCTGACGTCATCCTCTACAGAGACTCACCCTGACGTCATCCTCTACAGAGACTCACCCTGACGTCATCCTCCACAGAGACTCACCCTGACGTCATCCTCCACAGAGACTCACCCTGACGTCATCCTCCACAGAGACTCACCCTGACGTCATCCTCTACAGAGACTCACCCTGACGTCATCCTCTACAGAGACTCACCCTGACGTCATCCTCTACAGAGACTCACCCTGACGTCATCCTCTACAGCGACTCACCCAGCTGTCATCCTCTACCACCACCAGGAAGCTCTACAGAGACTCACCCCGACGTCATCCTCTACAGAGACTCACCCTGACCTCATCCTCTACAGAGACTCACCCCGACCTCATCCTCTACAGAGACTCACCCCGACCTCATCCTCTACAGAGACTCACCCCGACCTCATCCTCTACAGAGACTCACCCCGACCTCATCCTCTACAGAGACTCACCCCTGTCGTCATCAACTACAGAGACTCACCCTGTCGTCATCCTCTACCACCACCAGGAAGCTCTACAGAGACTCACCCTGACGTCATCCTCTACAGAGACTCACCCTGACGTCATCCTCTACAGAGACTCACCCTGACGTCATCCTCTACCACCACCAGGAAGCTCTACAGAGACTCACCCTGACGTCATCCTCTACAGAGACTCACCCCGACGTCATCCTCTACAGAGACTCACCCCGAAGTCATCCTCTACAGAGACTCACCCCAATGTCATCCTCTACAGAGACTCACCCTGACGTCATCCTCTACCCCCACCAGGAAGCTCTACAGAGACTCACCCTGACGTCATCCTCTACAGAGACTCACCCAGCCGTCACCCTCTACCACCACCAGGAAGCTCTACAGAGACTCACCCCAACGTCATCCTCTACAGAGACTCACCCCGACGTCATCCTCTACAGAGACTCACCCCGACGTCATCCTCTACAGAGACTCACCCCGACGTCATCCTCTACAGAGACTCACCCCGACGTCATCCTCTACAGAGACTCACCCCGACCTCATCCTCTACAGAGACTCACCCCGACCTCAATCTCTACAGAGACTCACCCTGTCGTCATCCTCTACCACCACCAGGAAGCTCTACAGAGACTCACCCTGTCGTCATCCTCTACCACCACCAGGAAGCTCTACAGAGACTCACCCCTGACGTCATCCTCTACAGAGACTCACCATGACGTCATCCTCTACAGAGACTCACCCTGACGTCATCCTCTACAGAGACTCACCCTGACGTCATCCTCTACAGAGACTCACCCTGACGTCATCCTCTACAGAGACTCACCCGGACGTCATCCTCTACCACCACCAGGGAGCTCTACAGAGACTCACCCTGACGTCATCCTCTACAGAGACTCACCCTGACGTCATCCTCTACCACCACCAGGAAGCTCTACAGAGACTCACCCCGACGTCATCATCTACAGAGAAACACCCTGACGTCATCCTCTACAGAGACTCACCCTGACGTCATCCTCTACAGAGACTCACCCTGACGTCATCCTCTACAGAGACTCACCCTGACGTCATCCTCTACAGAGACTCACCCCGACGTCATCCTCTACAGAGACTCACCCCGACCTCATCCTCTACAGAGACTCACCCCGACCTCATCCTCTACAGAGACTCACCCCGACCTCATCCTCTACAGAGACTCACCCTGACGTCATCCTCTACAGAGACTCACCCTGACGTCATCCTCTACAGAGACTAACCCTGACGTCATCCTCTACAGAGACTCACCCTGTCGTCATCCTCTACCACCACCAGGAAGCTCTACAGAGACTCACCCTGACGTCATCCTCTACAGAGACTCACCCCGACGTCATCCTCTACAGAGACTCACCCCGACGTCATCCTCTACAGAGACTCACCCCGACGTCATCCTCTACAGAGACTCACCCCGACGTCATCCTCTACAGAGACTCACCCCGACGTCATCCTCTACAGAGACTCACCCCGACGTCATCCTCTACAGACTCACCCCGACGTCATCCTCTACAGAGACTCACCCTGACGTCATCCTCTACAGAGACTCACCCTGACCTCATCCTCTACAGAGACTCACCCTGACGTCATCCTCTGTGATGTATCCGGTCTGAGCCACCCACCAGGGCTCAACAGAGATCTCTACTGGCTTGGAGGGCAGCAGGTCTCGCGCCGTTTTCCTACGGAAGAATTTCTGACAGGAGACACAAGTCCGTACACGTTAAATCACTGTTACTATTCATTAGTCAGAAATATGACCAAGGAAATAACGACATGCTTAATGAAGTTGAAGACTCTCTTACTTTGGAGGACCTGCACTGGTTCATCAAGTCTATATACTGGTTCCTCCCGATTCCCAGCAGTCTTAGACCTAGAACACAGACAGGAGATATTAAATCACTGGTTCCTCCTCTACCAAGGCTGAGTCCCAATGATGCCCTATTCTCTGTTTAGTACACTCCGTTTGACCAGAGCCCTATATAGTGCACTCCGTTTGACCAGAGCCCTATATAGTGCACTCCGTTTGACCAGAGCCCTATATAGTGCACTCCGTTTGACCAGAGCCCTATATAGTGCACTCCGTTTGACCAGAGCCCTATATAGTGCACTCCGTTTGACCAGAGCCCTATATAGTGCACTCCGTTTGACCAGAGCCCTATATAGTGCACTCCGTTTGACCAGAGCCCTATATAGTGCACTCCGTTTGACCAGAGCCCTATATAGTGCACTCCGTTTGACCAGAGCCCTATATAGTGCACTCCGTTTGACCAGAGCCCTATATAGTGCACTCCGTTTGACCAGAGCCCTATATAGTGCACTCCGTTTGACCAGAGCCCTATATAGTGCACTCCGTTTGACCAGAGCCCTATATAGTGCACTCCGTTTGACCAGAGCCCTATATAGTGCACTCCGTTTGACCAGAGCCCTATATAGTGCACTCCGTTTGACCAGAGCCCTATATAGTGCACTCCGTTTGACCAGAGCCCTATATAGTGCACTCCGTTTGACCAGAGCCCTATATAGTGCACTCCGTTTGACCAGAGCCCATATAGTGCACTCCGTTTGACCAGAGCAGTTTCCATAACGCCCCTCCTAGATCAGTAACGTCTTACATTTAAAATGTTCAAATTGATTTCCTGAAATGTCACCATCATCACCGATTGAAGCTATTTCTGAGTGAGTCAGTGTGTGTGTGTGTGTGTGCGCACGCGCGTGCCCTTCCAAAGCCCTCCAGACCAATGCTCCCTCTAAGCTGAGCAGATCACAGAGGAAATATCAGCCCACGGAGAGAAGCACCAGATTGTTCTAGAGTTTTTCCTGTTAACCTGTTATGGATAGGGGGCAGTATTTTCACGGCCGGATAAAAAACGTACCCGATTTAATCTGATTATTACTCCTGCCCAGAAACTAGAATATGCATATAATTATTAGCTTTGGATAGAAAACACTCCAAAGTTTCTAAAACTGTTTGAATGGTGTCTGTGAGTATAACAGAACTCATTTGGCAGGCCAAAACCTGAGAAGATTCCATGCAGGAAGTGGCCTGTCTGACAATTTCTTGGCCTTCTTGATTATCTCTATCCATTACAGAGGATCTCTGCTGTTACGTGACACTTCCTACGGCTCCCATGGGCTCTCAGAAGGCGGCAAAAAGCTGAATCGTGGCTTTGCAGGCTCTGGCTGAAAAAAAGTAGCGCCTTTGGATAGTGGCTGGTCACAGTACTGTGAGACTCAGGCTCGTGCCCGAGTCGACCCCATGCTTTATTTTCTTTCGTCTTTTTACCTAAACGCAGATTCCCGGTCGGAATATTATCGCTTTTTTACGAGAAAAATGACATAAAAATAGATTTTAAACTGCGGTTGACATGCTTCCAAGTACGGTAATGGAATATTTAGAAATCTTTTGTCACGAAATGCGCCATGCTCGTGACCCTTATTTACACTTCGGATAGTGTCTTGAACGCACGAACAAAACGCCGCTATTTGGATATAACAATGGATTATTTTGAACCAAACCAACATTTGTTATTGAAGTAGCAGTCCTGGGAGTGCATTCTGACGAAGAACACCAAAGGTAATAACATTTTTCTAATAGTAAATCGGAGTTTGGTGAGTACCACACTTGGTGGGTGTCTAAATAGCTAGCCGTGATGGCTGGGCTATCTACTGAGAATATTGCAAAATGTGCTTTCACCAAAAAGCTATTTTAAAAATCGGACACCTCGATTGCACAAAGGAGTTCTGTATCTATAATTCTTAAAATAATTGTTATGTTTTTGTGAACGTTTATCGTGAGTAATTTAGTAAATTCACCGGAGGTTTTGCGGGGGTATGCTAGTTCTGAACGTCACATTCTAATGTAAAAAGCTGGTTTTTGATATAAATATGAACTTGATTGAACAAAACATGCATGTATTGTATAACATAATGTCCTAGGGTTGTCATCTGATGAAGATCATCAAAGGTTAGTGCTGCATTTAGCTGTGGTTTGGGTTTATGTGACATTATATGCTAGCTTGAAAAATGGGTGTCTGATTATTTCTGGCTGGGTACTCTGCTGACATAATCTAATGTTTTGCTTTCGCTGTAAAGCCTTTTGAAATCGGACACTATCAACGTTTCCCTTTACTGTGGCAATTGGCGATCGAATCAACGCACTATTAGCCATTTTCAATCCAACATACTGAAACAAAACGAACAATGCAAGAGTTTTTGCTGTAGGCAGAACGCTTCGAAGTAGCATTCTATTGCAGACTTAGTCCATACTTTACACAGACCTGTGCGGCATAACCAATCAGAGCTGCAGTAGGCCTATATGCAAATAGACCATTGCCATATATGGATCGGTGGCATTGACTTTGAACTGGACTGTGTTTACAGCATGAGCGGTCGTGAGTAGATGCGCTTGTTTTGAGATCAAAGCAAGAGCTGCATGTAGCCACGTTCATATCCTTTGCTAGTTAGTTTTAAAAATGTTGCCACTTATAAAGAACTTAGTCTTTACATACAGTACCAAATCAAAAGTTTGGACATACCTGCTCATTCAAGTGTTTTTCTTAACTTTTACTATTTTCTACATTGTAGAATAATAGTGAAGACATCACAACTATGAAATAAAACATATTGAATCATGTAGTAACCAAAAAAAAGTGTTAAATTAAAACATATTTTATATACTTGAGATTCTTCAAAGTAGCCACCCTTTGCCTTAATGACAGTTTTGCACACTCTTGGCATTCTCTCAACCAGCTTCACCTGGAATGCTTTTCCAACAGTTTTGAAGGCGTTCCCACATATGCTGAGCACTTGTTGGCTGCTTTTCCTTCACTCTGCGGTCCAACTCATCCCAAACCATCTCAATTGGGTTGTGGTCAGGTGATTGTGGAGGCCAGGTCATCTGATGCAGCACTCCATCACTCTCCTTCTTGGTCAAATAGACCTTAGCCTAGAGGTGTGTTGGGTCATTGTCCTGTTGAAAAACAAATGATAGTCCCACTAAGCACAAACCAGATGGGATGGCGTATTGCTGCAGAATGCTGTGGTAGCCATGCTGGGTAAGTGTGCCTTGAATTCTAAATTAATCACTGACAGTGTCACCAGCAAAGCACCCCCACACCATCCACCTCCTCCTCCATGCTTCACGGTGAGAACCACACATGTGGAGATCATCCGTTCACCTATTCTGCGTCTCACAAAGACACGGTGGTTGGAACCCAAAATCTCACATTTGGACTCATCAGACCAAAGGACAGATTTCCACCAGTCTAATGTCCATTGCTTGTGTTTCTTGGCCCAAGCAAGTCTCTTCTTATTATTGGTGTCCTTTAGTAGTGGTTTCTTTGCAGCAATTCGACCATGAAGGCCTGATTCACACAGTCTCCTCTGAACAGTTGATGTTGAGATGTGTCTGTTACTTGAACTCTGTGAAGCATTTATTTGGGCTGCAATTTCTGAGGCTGGTAACTGTAATGAACTTATCTTCTGAAGTCATGCAGCCATCCTGCTTCTGGCCAGTCTGACAGCAGAAAGTCATGGAGCCATCCTGCTTCTGGCCAGTCTGAGAGCAGAAAGTCATGGAGCCATCCTCCTTCTGGCCAGTCTGACAGCAGAAAGTCATGGAGCCATCCCGCTTCTGGCCAGTCTGACAGCAGAAAGTCATGGAGCCATCCTGCTTCTGGCCAGTCTGACAGCAGAAAGTCATGGAGCCATCCTCCTTCTGGCCGGTCTGAGAGCAGAAAGTCATGGAGCCATCCTGCTTCTGGCCAGTCTGAGAGCAGAAAGTCATGGAGCCATCCTCCTTCTGGCCGGTCTGAGAGCAGAAAGTCATGCAGCCATCCTGCTTCTGGCCAGTCTAAGAGCAGAAAGTCATGGAGCCATCCTGCTTCTGGCCAGTCTGAGAGCAGAAAGTCATGGAGCTATCCTGCTTCTGGCCAGACTGACAGCAGAAAGTCATGCAGCCATCCTGCTTCTGGCCAGTCTGACAGCAGAAAGTCATGCAGCCATCCCGCTTCTGGCCAGTCTAAGAGCAGAAAGTCATGGAGCCATCCTGCTTCTGGCCAGTCAGAGCAGAAAGTCATGCAGCCATCCTCCTTCTGGCCAGTCTGACAGCAGAAAGTCATGGAGCTATCCTGCTTCTGGCCAGTCTGAGAGCAGAAAGTCATGGAGCCATTCTGCTTCTGGCCAGACTGACAGCAGAAAGTCATGGAGCCATTCTGCTTCTGGCCGGTCTGACAGCAGAAAGTCATCGACCAATGCCGCTTCATTCATTGAATTTGTCGTTTGTAATACAATGGGCTTTAGCAATAATTGTTTTATCAGTTACTGAGTTCCTCAAAATGAATGTGTTAATTCGTTAGAAGAGGAATAACTGTCGGAACAGTTCAATTCAAAATGAGGTCAAAGACAGTGTTTCCCGTTTATTAATTAGTCAGCAGAGGCCCAATGCCTCAACCCTGGTGTTGCTAGCAGAATGTTCTAACTCACTGATGTTCTACAGTCAGTCAGGCAGCAGTTTATCCCTGAGAGAGGGAGTACTACAGTACTACTACTAACTGCCAGCAGTTTATCCCTGAGGGAGTACTACAGTAGTACTACTAACAGCCAGCAGTCTATCCCTGAGAGAGGGAGTACTACAGTAGTACTACTAACAGCCAGCAGTCTATCCCTGAGAGAGGGAGTACTACAGTAGTACTACTAACTGCCAGCAGTTTATCCCTGAGAGAGTACTACAGTACTACTACTAACAGCCAGCAGTTTATCCCTGAGAGAGGGAGTACTACAGTAGTACTACTAACAGCCAGCAGTCTATCCCCTGAGAGAGGGAGTACTACAGTAGTACTACTAACAGCCAGCAGTCTATCCCTGAGAGAGGGAGTACTACAGTAGTACTACTAACAGCCAGCAGTCTATCCCTGAGAGAGGGAGTACTACAGTATTACTACTAACAGTCAGCAGTTTATCCCTGAGAGAGGGAGTACTACAGTATTACTACTAACAGACAGCAGTTTATCCCAGAGAGGGAGTACTACAGTACTACTACTAACAGCCAGCAGTCTATCCCTGAGAGAGGGAGTACTACAGTAGTACTACTAACAGCCAGCAGTCTATCCCTGAGAGAGGGAGTACTACAGTAGTACTACTAACAGCCAGCAGTCTATCCCTGAGAGAGGGAGTACTACAGTAGTACTACTAACAGCCAGCAGTCTATCCCTGAGAGAGGGAGTACTACAGTATTACTACTAACAGTCAGCAGTTTATCCCTGAGAGAGGGAGTACTACAGTAGTACTACTAACAGCCAGCAGTCTATCCCTGAGAGAGGGAGTACTACAGTAGTACTACTAACAGCCAGCAGTCTATCCCTGAGAGAGGGAGTACTACAGTGGTACTACTAACAGGCAGCAGTTTATCCCTGAGGGAGTACTACAGTAGTACTACTAACAGCCAGCAGTCTATCCCTGAGAGAGGGAGTACTACAGTAGTACTACTAACAGCCAGCAGTCTATCCCTGAGAGAGGGAGTACTACAGTAGTACTACTAACTGCCAGCAGTTTATCCCTGAGAGAGTACTACAGTACTACTACTAACAGCCAGCAGTTTATCCCTGAGAGAGGGAGTACTACAGTAGTACTACTAACAGCCAGCAGTCTATCCCTGAGAGAGGGAGTACTACAGTAGTACTACTAACAGCCAGCAGTCTATCCCTGAGAGAGGGAGTACTACAGTAGTACTACTAACAGCCAGCAGTCTATCCCTGAGAGAGGGAGTACTACAGTATTACTACTAACAGTCAGCAGTTTATCCCTGAGAGAGGGAGTACTACAGTATTACTACTAACAGACAGCAGTTTATCCCAGAGAGGGAGTACTACAGTACTACTACTAACAGCCAGCAGTCTATCCCTGAGAGAGGGAGTACTACAGTAGTACTACTAACAGCCAGCAGTCTATCCCTGAGAGAGGGAGTACTACAGTAGTACTACTAACAGCCAGCAGTCTATCCCTGAGAGAGGGAGTACTACAGTAGTACTACTAACAGCCAGCAGTCTATCCCTGAGAGAGGGAGTACTACAGTATTACTACTAACAGTCAGCAGTTTATCCCTGAGAGAGGGAGTACTACAGTAGTACTACTAACAGCCAGCAGTCTATCCCTGAGAGAGGGAGTACTACAGTAGTACTACTAACAGCCAGCAGTCTATCCCTGAGAGAGGGAGTACTACAGTGGTACTACTAACAGGCAGCAGTTTATCCCTGAGGGAGTACTACAGTAGTACTACTAACAGCCAGCAGTCTATCCCTGAGAGAGGGAGTACTACAGTATTACTACTAACTGCCAGCAGTTTATCCCTGAGGGAGTACTACAGTACTACTACTAACAGGCAGCAGTCTATCCCTGAGAGAGGGAGTACTACAGTAGTACTACTAACAGGCAGCAGTCTATCCCTGAGAGAGGGAGTACTACAGTAGTACTACTAACAGGCAGCAGTTTATCCCTGAGAGAGGGAGTACTACAGTGGTACTACTAACAGGCAGCAGTCTATCCCTGAGAGAGGGAGTACTACAGTAGTACTACTAACAGTCAGCAGTCTATCCCTGAGAGAGGGAGTACTACAGTAGTACTACTAACAGCCAGCAGTCTATCCCTGAGAGAGGGAGTACTATAGTATTACTACTAACAGTCAGCAGTTTATCCCTGAGAGAGGGAGTACTACAGTAGTACTACTAACAGCCAGCAGTTTATCCCTGAGAGAGGGAGTACTACAGTAGTACTACTAACAGTCAGCAGTTTATCCCTGAGAGAGGGAGTACTACAGTAGTACTACTAACAGTCAGCAGTTTATCCCTGAGAGAGGGAGTACTACAGTACTACTACTAACAGGCAGCAGTTTATCCCTGAGAGAGGGAGTACTACAGTAGTACTACTAACAGCCAGCAGTCTATCCCTGAGAGAGGGAGTACTACAGTAGTACTACTAACAGCCAGCAGTTTATCCCTGAGAGAGGGAGTACTACAGTATTACTACTAACAGCCAGCAGTCTATCCCTGAGAGAGGGAGTACTACATAGGATTATCATCAACTAGCATGGGATGCTAATATGACTAGGATTATCATCAACTAGCATGGGATGCTAATATGACTAGGATTATCATCAACTAGCATGGGATGCTAATATGACTAGGATTATCATCAACTAGCATGGGATGCTAATATGACTAGGATTATCATCAACTAGCATGGGATGCTAATATGACTAGGATTATCATCAACTAGCATGGGATGCTAATATGACTAGGATTATCATCAACTAGCATGGGATGCTAATATGACTAGGATTATCATCAACCTGCATGGGATTCTAATATGACTAGGATTGTGCCTTTGGCTACTGGACTATGAAAGAAAGTTGATTTGAAAACCAATAGAACGTGAGAGAAATATGCTACTGGTTTCAATGGCATATGGAAGCCAAAATAATTTCCTCCACGTTTCTATGGTCTGATTTTAACTAGGCTACTTTGAAGCAAGGTAAGACATGCCTCATAATATGTAGTAAAACTTGTAGGTTTCCAACAACTAAAGTAAATGTTTTCAAAATGCATTCTGCCTCCAGCTCATTGCAAAGTGAAGAGTGACACTCTGAAGCCTTCCTATGCAAATGGGAAGCGCTTCAATTACCAGTTGAGAAATAAAAATAGTAGCCCTTCTCAATCGTGGCCATCAAAACTGTTTTTAACACTAGATTGCATTTAGAATTATTACGTAATGGTTGGGTTTATAAAAGCACGTTTCACTCTAGCAGCAACTGACAAGCTGTTTGAGGAGCTGTAGCAGCAGCACAAATTAGGCTCTGTATCTGTTTTGCTATGCGTGTGTGCTAAATAAGATGAATAATGAAAATGCATGTGCCAATTTAATTCCAACTAATTTATGCAAATTAACCTATAGACCGATAAGCATGACCGGTCAAATGTATTTCCATCGACTGGTATTTCCATAAATTAATAGGCTAAAATTAATTATTTTGTCATTATTTATTTTTTTCTTCTCCCGGACAAATGGCCGGCGCCAATTTTATTTATCGTTTTATCATTGTTGTTTTTTGGGCCAAAAGCCAGCTATTACCGGCTACCGGAAATACTGACCCACACACCACAGAGCTGTAAGAGGAAGTACAGTAACAGTCTACTTACAGTCAGCAGCAGTGAAGTTGGGCAGTGAGTCGTAACTCTTCTCTACGTTCATGATGTCCTGGAGGTGGAGAGAGAGGGAGGAGAGGGAAGAGAAGAGAGAGGGAGGAGAAGAGAGAGGGAGGAGAGGGAGGAGAGGGAAGAGAAGAGAGAGGGAGGAGAAGAGGGAGGGAAGAGAAGAGAGAGGGAGGAGAGGGAAGAGAAGAGAGAGGGAGGGAGGGAAGAGAAGAGAGAGGGAGGAGAGGGAAGAGAAGAGGGAGGAGAGGGAAGAGAAGAGGGAGGAGAGGGAAGAGAAGAGGGAGGAGAGGGAAGAGAAGAGGGAGGGAAGAGAAGAGAAGAGGGAGGGAAGAGAAGAGAGAGGGAGGAGAAGAGGGAGAGAGGAGTGGGAAGAGAAGAGAGAGGGAGGAGAGGGAAGAGAAGAGGGAGAGAGGAGAGGGAAGAGAAGAGAGAGGGAGGAGAGGGAAGAGAAGAGGGAGAGAAGAGAAGAGAGAGAGAGGAAAGAGAAGAGAGAGGGAGGAGAGGGAAGAGAAGAGGGAGGGAAGAGAAGAGAGAGGGAGGAGAGGGAAGAGAAGAGAGAGGGAGGAGAGGGAAGAGAAGAGAAGAGGGAGGAGAGGGAAGAGAAGAGAAGAGGGAGGGAAGAGAAGAGAAGAGAGAGAGAGGGAGGGAAGAGAAGAGGGAGAAATTAAAACAGGAATAAGGGAGCAGCAAATTAAACTAATTTCTCTTAATACACCATTCCTTCCTTCCCTGGACCTTCATTATTCACTGAATATGTTCCAAATGGCACCCTATTCCCAATGTAGTGCACTACTTTTGACCAGGACCCTATGGCACCCTATTCCCAATGTAGTGCACTACTTTTGACCAGGACCCTATGGCACCCTATTCCCAATGTAGTGCACTACTTTTGACCAGGACCCTATGGCACCCTATTCCCAATGTAGTGCACTACTTTTGACCAGGACCCTATGGCACCCTATTCCCAATGTAGTGCACTACTTTTGACCAGGACCCTATGGCACCCTATTCCCAATGTAGTGCACTACTTTTGACGAGGACCCTATTCACAATTTTAGTGCACTACTTTGGACCAGGGCCCTATGGCGCCCTATTCCCTATTTAGTGCAGTAATTAATTTATCCTATTAAAAAAAACACATCAAATGGATTATCAGAGTAACACGTCCATCAGTAATGTCATTTACACGTCTAGTATGAAGATGTCGCCTCAGCGAGATGTCGCCTCAGAACGTGCAGCGAGATGTCGCCTCAGCGAGATGTCGCCTCAGAACGCGCAGCGAGATGTCGCCTCAGAACGCGCAGCGAGATGTCGCCTCAGAACGCGCAGCGAGATGTCGCCTCAGAACGCGCAGCGAGATGTCGCCTCAGAACGCGCAGGCGAGATGTCGCCTCAGAACGCGCAGCGAGATGTCGCCTCAGAACGGCGCGGCGAGATGTCGCCTCAGAACGCGCAGCGAGATGCCGCCTCAGAACGCGCAGCTCAGAACGCGCAGCGAGATGCCGCCTCAGAACGCGCAGCGAGATGCCGCCTCAGAACGCGCAGCGAGATGCCGCCTCAGAACGCGCAGCGAGATGCCGCCTCAGAACGCGCAGCGAGATGCCGCCTCAGAACGCGCAGCGAGATGCCGCCTCAGAACGCGCAGCGAGATGCCGCCTCAGAACGCGCAGCGAGATGCCGCCTCAGAACGCGCAGCGAGATGCCGCCTCAGAACGCGCAGCGAGATGCCGCCTCAGAACGCGCAGCGAGATGCCGCCTCAGAACGCGCAGCGAGATGCCGCCTCAGAACGCGCAGCGAGATGCCGCCTCAGAACGCGCAGCGAGATGCCGCCTCAGAACGCGCAGCGAGATGCCGCCTCAGAACGCGCAGCGAGATGCCGCCTCAGAATGTAGAAAATAAAATTGGTTTTAATGTTTTTCACCATTAACGATATCACAATCAGCTAAGCAACAGTTTGAGTTTGGGCACTAGATCTAGGCCCTAGTTGTTCATTATATTTCATCTGTGCATTTTTTTCATTGAAATTCTATGAAATTCTTCAAGGCAGCGTAGCCTAGTGGTTAGAGCGTTGGACTAGTAACAGTTAGGGTCCACCCCACACTGACTGGGGCAATCTCCCATCGTACTGTGAAGTGTTAGAACTTAACGTTCAGAGTAAAAACTCGCCGGACACTATGAAAGGTTCAACCAAGTTTATTCTGCCCAGCGGATCAATACAGCTGCATTAGAGAAAAACATTTTTCACACAAGCACTGATATTTAACCCTTCCTTCTAGGCTGAGCCTCCTCCTACACATCTGTATAAAACATTGTGTTTTTACTGTTAGTGTCCTGCCTAAGTGATACAGGCCATAAACTTTACATTTCTTCCTTAACCTGACCTCGACCCCCCCCCCCCTTTCATCACTAATCCATGGCTCTCTCCCCTTTTTTACATTTTAGTCATTTCAGCAGACGGTTCTTATCCACAGCAACTTACAGTAGTGAATGCATACATTTCATACATTTTTTTCCTCCGTACTGGTCCCCCGTGGGAATCGAACCCACAACCCTGGCGTTGCAAACACCATGCTCTACCAACTGAGCCACACGGGACCAGCTTATCTGTCACGTGATCGCTTTCCCAACACTCGGTACATTCCAAGATGAATTGCCCCCACCATGTACCTTCTTCCTGTAGATAGCCGAGGGACTACGGCACCACCAGCGGTTACGGCACCTCTCATTTCTCTATTGAAACTAAATCATTAATAAGGATTTAAAATTCATCAATCCAAAACCTATCAGAAGGGAATAGGAGCCATCGGGATGCAGCATGGTTCTTTAATACTGACGCTATTGGACTGTTGCACAAGACAAAGTCACATATTAGGGCTAACTCAAGGGGTTTGAAAGTCTACCAAGGTTATGTTTGAGTCAAGGGTACAGAGTGTGAAACTCCAGGAATAACACAGGAAGAATAACGGCGTCTTCTCAGCAGAACAGGAACACTGCAAGCCAGCAGTTAAACAGCTGAGGTCTGTTAACCCAAGCCGGGGGAAATGGGGGTCTCTACTAAGCTGACATATGGAATTGTTTTAAGATGGTCATACCAAGGATCATTTATCTCTTTGATTTTGAATTATAAGACCGGTTAATGGTATCAAAAAAAAAAAAATACTTCAAAAAGTATTTTATGAAACATTGAATTTGGCATTACTGCTATTAGTCCATAGAAACACATTGAATAGCAGATTACTGCTATTAGCCCATAGAAACACATTGAATAGCAGATTACTGCTATTAGCCCATAGAAACACATTGAATAGCAGATTACTGCTATTAGCCCATAGAAACACATTGAATAACAGATTACTGCTATTAGCCCATAGAAACACATTGAATAGCAGATTACTGCTATTAGCCCATAGAAACACATTGAATAGCAGATTACTGCTATTAGCCCATAGAAACACATTGAATAACAGATTACTGCTATTAGCCAATAGAAACACATTGAACAACAGATATTTTAAAAAAAATCTTAAGGAAGTTTGTTCTGAAGTGTCTGGAAAAGTTGTATTTGATCCCTTGATTTAGGCACTAAACTTTCTCCATATATACTTCCATAAACTGGTTTAACTGGTACGGGGGACATTCAGATGAGTCTTGTGAGTCTTGTGGGCATCCTAGATCAAAACAAGAGTCTCATCTTTCCACCGAGTGGCCAAACTGTTCGGACACTCCGTGAGAAGACCGATTTAGCTCTGCCAGCTTTAACCGCGGAAATTCTAGCAGGAAGGGTTACGGTAGAAAATATGATGTAGAACAGATATGATCCTCTATCCTCAATAATAGGGAGTCATTTTGAGCTCTATAAATTACATTTCTATCTGCACGGCTCTGTACCGTTTTCCCAACTGAATACACCCCTTGTGGTCAATTGGTTTTTACAGCGTAGAAATACAAAACATAGAAATACAATGAATAGAACGGGTTTGGAATCTCTATTCCTGGCAATATGACTGGTGAACTCATGAGTACACTAGCAATCGCTTCCTGGTATTGTAATTAAATCATTTCCATGGTAATGAAGAATGTTAATTCAAAATAATGTTAACTGATATGACTCATGCAATGGAATGTATTTTTTGTAATGGCAGTTCAATTGATTCAACAAATCACAGCACAGATTGATGGGTACACTTCCTGCTTTTACTTCCCGCTTTGCTCCTATGGGTCTCCCCATAATGTCATCATTGGCTTGAATGAGGACACCCCCGTTCTACTCATTCTAGTGTAAAGACTGGTATCAGTATGACCTAAATGCACAGTAGGACAGCTCTTGAATGGATTGATTTGGGACTACGGTTCTGTCCTAAACGGTACCCTATTCAATTATAGTTCACTACTACTGACCCTATGGACGTACATGGACCTTATAGACCAGAGCCCTATGGACCTTATAGACCAGAGCACTATGGACCTTATAGACCAGAGCCCTATGGACCTTATAGACCAGAGCCCTATGGACCTTATAGACCAGAGCACTATGGACCTTATAGACCAGAGCCCTACGGACCTTATAGACCAGAGCCCTACGGACCTTATAGACCAGAGCACTATGGACCTACATGGACCTTATAGACCAGAGCCCTACGGACCTTATAGACCAGAGCCCTACGGACCTTATAGACCAGAGCCCTATGGACCTTATAGACCAGAGCCCTATGGACCTTATAGACCAGAGCCCTATGGACCTTATAGACCAGAGCCCTATGGACCTTATAGACCAGAGCCCTATGGACCTTATAGACCAGAGCACTATGGACCTACATGGACCTTATAGACCAGAGCCCTATGGACCTTATAGACCAGAGCCCTACATGGACCTTATAGACCAGAGCCCTATGGACCTTATAGACCAGAGCCCTATGGACCTTATAGACCAGAGCCCTACGGACCTACATGGACCTTATAGACCAGAGCACTATGGACCTTATAGACCAGAGCCCTACGGACCTTATAGACCAGAGCCCTATGGACCTTATAGACCAGAGCCCTACGGACCTTATAGACCAGAGCCCTATGGACCTACATGGACCTTATAGACCAGAGCACTATGGACCTTATAGACCAGAGCCCTATGGACCTACATGGACCTTATAGACCAGAGCACTATGGACCTTATAGACCAGAGCCCTATGGACCTTATAGACCAGAGCACTATGGACCTTATAGACCAGAGCACTATGGACCTTATAGACCAGAGCCCTATGGACCTTATAGACCAGAGCACTATGGACCTTATAGACCAGAGCCCTATGGACCTTATAGACCAGAGCACTACGGACCTTATAGACCAGAGCCCTATGGACCTTATAGACCAGAGCCCTATGGACCTTATAGACCAGAGCCCTATGGACCTACATGGACCTTATAGACCAGAGCCCTATGGACCTTATAGACCAGAGCACTATGGACCTTATAGACCAGAGCCCTATGGACCTTATAGACCAGAGCACTATGGACCTACATGGACCTTATAGACCAGAGCCCTACGGACCTACATGGACCTTATAGACCAGAGCCCTACGGACCTTATAGACCAGAGCACTATGGACCTACATGGACCTTATAGACCAGAGCCCTACGGACCTTATAGACCAGAGCCCTACGGACCTTATAGACCAGAGCCCTACGGACCTTATAGACCAGAGCCCTATGGACCTACATGGACCTTATAGACCAGAGCACTATGGACCTTATAGACCAGAGCCCTATGGACCTTATAGACCAGAGCCCTATGGACCTTATAGACCAGAGCCCTATGGACCTTATAGACCAGAGCCCTATGGACCTTATAGACCAGAGCCCTATGGACCTTATAGACCAGAGCACTATGGACCTACATGGACCTTATAGACCAGAGCCCTATGGACCTTATAGACCAGAGCCCTACATGGACCTTATAGACCAGAGCCCTATGGACCTTATAGACCAGAGCCCTATGGACCTTATAGACCAGAGCCCTACGGACCTACATGGACCTTATAGACCAGAGCACTATGGACCTTATAGACCAGAGCCCTACGGACCTTATAGACCAGAGCCCTATGGACCTTATAGACCAGAGCCCTACGGACCTTATAGACCAGAGCCCTATGGACCTACATGGACCTTATAGACCAGAGCACTATGGACCTTATAGACCAGAGCCCTATGGACCTACATGGACCTTATAGACCAGAGCACTATGGACCTTATAGACCAGAGCCCTATGGACCTTATAGACCAGAGCACTATGGACCTTATAGACCAGAGCCCTATGGACCTTATAGACCAGAGCACTATGGACCTTATAGACCAGAGCCCTATGGACCTTATAGACCAGAGCCCTATGGACCTTATAGACCAGAGCCCTATGGACCTTATAGACCAGAGCACTATGGACCTACATGGACCTTATAGACCAGAGCCCTATGGACCTTATAGACCAGAGCCCTACATGGACCTTATAGACCAGAGCCCTATGGACCTTATAGACCAGAGCCCTACGGACCTACATGGACCTTATAGACCAGAGCACTATGGACCTTATAGACCAGAGCCCTACGGACCTTATAGACCAGAGCCCTATGGACCTTATAGACCAGAGCCCTACGGACCTTATAGACCAGAGCCCTATGGACCTTATAGACCAGAGCCCTACATGGACCTTATAGACCAGAGCCCTACGGACCTTATAGACCAGAGCCCTATGGACCTTATAGACCAGAGCCCTACGGACCTTATAGACCAGAGCCCTACGGACCTTATAGACCAGAGCCCTATGGACCTACATGGACCTTATAGACCAGAGCACTATGGACCTTATAGACCAGAGCCCTATGGACCTTATAGACCAGAGCACTATGGACCTTATAGACCAGAGCCCTATGGACCTTATAGACCAGAGCACTATGGACCTTATAGACCAGAGCCCTATGGACCTTATAGACCAGAGCACTACGGACCTTATAGACCAGAGCCCTACGGACCTTATAGACCAGAGCCCTATGGACCTACATGGACCTTATAGACCAGAGCACTATGGACCTTATAGACCAGAGCCCTATGGACCTTATAGACCAGAGCACTATGGACCTTATAGACCAGAGCCCTATGGACCTTATAGACCAGAGCCCTATGGACCTTATAGACCAGAGCACTATGGACCTTATAGACCAGAGCCCTATGGACCTTATAGACCAGAGCACTATGGACCTACATGGACCTTATAGACCAGAGCACTATGGACCTTATAGACCAGAGCCCTATGGACCTTATAGACCAGAGCACTATGGACCTACATGGACCTTATAGACCAGAGCACTATGGACCTTATAGACCAGAGCCCTATGGACCTTATAGACCAGAGCACTATGGACCTACATGGACCTTATAGACCAGAGCACTATGGACCTTATAGACCAGAGCCCTATGGACCTTATAGACCAGAGCACTATGGACCTACATGGACCTTATAGACCAGAGCCCTATGGACCTTATAGACCAGAGCCCTACATGGACCTTATAGACCAGAGCCCTATGGACCTTATAGACCAGAGCCCTATGGACCTTATAGACCAGAGCACTATGGACCTACATGGACCTTATAGACCAGAGCCCCCTTCTGACCTCAGAACAGCCTCGTCGGGGCATGGACTCTACAGGGACGCTGGCTCATGTTGACTCCAATGCTTCCCACAGTTGTGTCAAGTTGACTGGATGTCCTTTGGGTGTTGAAACAATCTTGATACACACAGGAAACTGTTGAGCAGTGTTCCAGTTCTTGACACAAACCGGTGCCCCTGGGCACCTACTACCATACCCCGTTCAAAGACACTTCAATATTTTTGTCTTGCCCATTCACCCTCTGACAAATTGAAAACCCTAGTCATTGGCGACTCCATTACCCGCAGTATTAGACTTAAAACTAATCATCCAGCGATCATACACTGTTTACCAGGGGGCAGGGCTACCGACGTTAAGGCTAATCTAAAGATGGTGCTGGCTAAAGCTAAAACTGGCGAGTGTAGAGAGTATAGAGATATTGTTATCCACGTCGGCACCAACGATGTTAGGATGAAACAGTCAGAGGTCACCAAGCGCAACATAGCTTCAGCGTGTAAATCAGCTAGAAAGACGTGTCGGCATCGATTAATTGTCTCTGGCCCCCTCCCAGTTAAGGGGAGTGATGAGCTCTACAGCAGAGTCTCACAACTCAATCGCTGGTTGAAAACTGTTTTCTGCCCCTCCCAAAAGATAGAATTTGTAGATAATTGGCCCTCTTTCTGGGACTCACCCACAAACAGGACCAAGCCTGGCCTGTTGAGGAGTGACGGACTCCATCCTAGCTGGAGGGGTGCTCTCATCTTATCTACGAACATAGACAGGGCTCTAACTCCTCTAGCTCCACAATGAAATAGGGTGCAGGCCAGGCAGCAGGCTGTTAGCCAGCCTGCCAGCTTAGTGGAGTCTGCCACTAGCACAGTCAGCGTAGTCAGCTCAGCTTTCCCCATTGAGACCGTGTCTGTGCCTCGATCTAGGTTGGGCAAAATTAAAAATGGCGGTGTTCGCTTTAGCAATCTCACTAGTATAAAGACCTCCTCCATTCCTGCCATTATTGAAAGAGATTGTGATACCTCACATCTCAAAATTGGGTTACTTTTAATGTTAGATCCCTCACTTCCAAGGCAGTTATAGTCAATGAACTAATCACTGATAATAATCTTGATGTGATTGGCCTGACTGAAACATGGCTTAAGCCTGATGAATTTACTGTGTTAAATGAGGCCTCACCTCCTGGTTACACTAGTGACCATACCCCCGTGCATCCGGCAAAGGCGGAGGTGTTGCTAACATTTACGATAGCAAATTTCAATTTACAAAAAAAAAACAATGACGTTTTCGTCTTTTGAGCTTCTAGTCATGAAATCTATGCAGCTACTCACTCACTTTTTATAGCTACTGTTTACAGGCCTCCTGGGCCATATGCAGTGTTCCTCACTGAGTTCCCTGAATTCCTATCGGATCTTGTAGTCATAGCAGATAATATTCAAATTTTTGGTGACTTTAACATTCACATGGAAAAGTCCACAGACCCACTCCAGAAGGCTTTCGGAGCCATCATCGACTCAGTGGGTTTTGTCCAACATGTCTCTGGACCTACTCACTGCCACAGTCATACTCTGGACCTAGTTTTGTCCCATGGAATAAATGTTGTGGATCTTAATGTTTTTCCTCATAATCCTGGACTATCGGACCACCATTTTATTACGTTTGCAATCGCAACAAATAATCTGCTCAGACCCCAACCAAGGAGCATTAAAAGTCATGCTATAAATTCTCAGACAACCCAAAGATTCCTTGATGCCCTTCCAGACTGCCTCTGCCTACCCAAGGACATCAGAGGACAAAAATCAGTTAACCACCTAACCGAGGAACTCAATTTAACCTTGCGCAATACCCTAGATGGGGTTGCACCCCTAAAAACATCTGTCATAAGAAACTAGCTCCCTTGTATACAGAAAATACACGAGCTCTGAAGCAAGCTTCCAGAAAATTGGAACGGAAATGGCGCCACACCAAACTGGAAGTCTTCCGACTAGCTTGGAAAGACTGTACCGTGCAGTATCGAAGAGCCCTCACTGCTGCTCGATCATCCTATTTTTCCAACTTAATTGAGGAAAATAAGAACAATCTGAAATGTCTTTTGATACTGTCGCAAAGCTAACTAAAAAGCAGCCTTCGCAAATGGAGGATGGCTTTCACTTCAGCAGTAATACATTTATGAACTTCTTTGAGGAAAAGATCATGATCATTAGAAAGCAAATTACAGACTCCTCTTTAAATCTGGGTATTCCTCCAAAGCTCCATTGTCCTGAGTCTGCACAACTCTGCCAGGACCTAGGATCAAGGGAGATACTAAAGTGTTTTAGTACTATATCTCTTGACACAATGATGAAAATAATCATGGCCTCCAAATCCTCAAGCTGCATACTGGACCCTATTCCAACTAAACTACTGAAAGAGCTGCTTCCTGTGCTTGGCCCTCCTATGTTGAACATAATAAACGGCTCTCTATCCACCGGATGTGTACCAAGCTCACTAAAAGTGGCAGTAATAAAGCCTCTCTTGAAAAAGCCGAATCTTGATCCAGAAATTATAAAAAACTATCGGCCTATATCGAATCTTCCATTCCTCTCAAGAATTTTAGAAAAAGCTGTTGCACAGCAACTCACTGCCCTCCTGAAGACAAACAATGTATACGAAACGCTTCAGTCTGGTTTTAGACCCCATCATAGCACTGAGACTGCACTTGTGAAGGTGGTAAATGACCTTTTAATGACATCAGACCGAGGCTCTGCATCTGTCCTCGTGCTCCTAGATCTTAGTGCCGCTTTTGATACCATCGATCACCACATTCTTTTGGAGAGATTGGAAACCCAAATTGGTCTACATGGACAAGTTCTGGCCTGGTTTAGGTCTTATCTGTTGGAAAGATATCAGTTTGTCTCTGTGGATGGTTTGTCCTCTGACAAATCAATTGTAAATTTCGGTGTTCCTCAAGGTTCCGTTTTAGGACCACTATTGTTTTCACTATATATTTTACCTCATGGGGATGTCATTCGAAAACATAATGTTAAATTTCACTGCTATGCGGACGACACACAGCTGTACATTTCAATGAAACATGGTGAAGCCCCAAAATTGCCCTCGCTAGAAGCCTGTGTTTCAGACATAAAGAAGTGGATGGCTGCAAACTTTCTACTTTTAAACTCGGACAAAACAGAGATGCTTGTTCTAGGTCCCAAGAAACAAAGAGATCTTCTGTTGAATCTGACAATTAATCTGGATGGTTGTACAGTCGTCTCAAATAAAACTGTGAAGGACCTCGGCGTTAATCTGGACCCTGATCTCTCTTTTGAAGAACATATCAAGACTGTTTCAAGGACAGCTTTTTTCCATCTACGTAACATTGCAAAAATCAGAAACTTTCTGTCCAAAAATGACGCAGAAAAATGTATCCATGCTTTTGTTACTTCTAGGCTGGACTACTGCAATGCTCTACTTTCCGGCTACCCGGATAAAGCACTAAACAAACTTCAGTTAGTGCTAAATACGGCTGCTAGAATCCTGACTAGAACCAAAAATTTGATCATATTACTCCAGTGCTAGCCTCCCTACACTGGCTTCCTGTTAAGGCAAGGGCTGATTTCAAGGTTTTACTGCTAACCCACAAAGCATTACATGGGCTTGCTCCTACCTATCTTTCCGATTTGGTCCTGCCGTACATACCTACACGTACGCTACGGTCACAAGACGCAGGCCTCCTAATTGTCCCTAGAATTTCTAAGCAAACGGCTGGAGGTAGGGCTTTCTCCTATAGAGCTCCATTTTTATGGAATGGTCTGCCTACCAATGTGAGAGACGCAGACTCAGTCTCAACCTTTAAGTCTTTACTGAAGACTTATCTCTTCAGTGGGTCCTATGATTGAGTGTAGTCTGG
Organism: Salmo salar; assembly: GCF_905237065.1. Taxonomy (NCBI): domain Eukaryota; kingdom Metazoa; phylum Chordata; class Actinopteri; order Salmoniformes; family Salmonidae; genus Salmo; species Salmo salar. Next base: position 26,353 of record NW_025547768.1, read on the forward strand.
CCCAGGAGTGTGAAGGTGAACGGAAAGGCACTGGAGCAACGAACCGCCCTTGCTGTCTCTGCCTTGCCGGTTCCCCTCTTTCCACTGGGTTTCTCTGCCTCTAACCCTTTTACAGGGGCTGAGTCACTGGCTTACTGGTGTTCTTCCATGCCGTCCATGGGAGGGGTGCGTCACTTGAGTGGGTTGAGTCACTGACGTGGTCTTCCTGTCTGGGTTGGCGCCCCCCCCTTGGGTTGTGCCATGGCGGAGATCGTTGTGGGCTATACTCAGCCTTGTCTTAGGACGGTAAGTTGGTGGTTGGAGATATCCCTCTAGTGGTGTGGGGGCTGTGCTTTGGCAAAGTGGGTGGGGTTATATCCTGCCTGTTTGGCCCTGTCCGGGGGTATCATCGGATGGGGCCACAGTGTCTTCTGATCCCTCCTGTCTCAGCCTCCAGTATTTATGCTGCAGTAGTTTATGTGTCGGGGGGCTAGGGTCAGTCTGTTACATCTGGAGTATTTCTCTTGTCTTATCCGGTGTCCTGTGTGAATTTAAATATGCTCTCTCTAATTCTCTCTTTCTCTCTTTCTGTCTTTCTCTCGGAGGACCTGAGCCCTAGGACCATGCCTCAGGACTACCTGGTATGATGACTCCTTGCTGTCCCCAGTCCACCTGGCCGTGCTGCTGCTCCAGTTTCAACTGTTCTGCCTGCGGCTATGGAACCCTGACCTGTTCACCGGACGTGCTTGTTGCACCCTCGACAACTACTATGATTATTATTATTTGACCATGCTGGTCATTTATGAACATTTTAACATCTTGACCATGTTCTGTTATAATATCCACCCTGCACAGCCAGAAGAGGACTGGCCACCCCTCATAGCCTGGTTCCTCTCTAGGTTTCTTCCTAGGTTTTTGGCCTTTCTAGGGAGTTTTTCCTAGGGAGTTTTTCCTAGCCACCGTGCTTCTTTCACATGCATTGCTTGCTGTTTGGGGTTTTAGGCTGGGTTTCTGTACAGCACTTTGAGATATCAGCTGATGTACGAAGGGCTATATAAATAAATTTGATTTGATTGGCACACATACACAATCCGTGTCTCAATTGTCTCAAGGCTTAACAATCCTTCTTTAACCTGTCTCCTCCCCTTCATCTACACTGATTGAAGTGGATTTAACAAGTGACATCAATAAGGGATCATAGCTTTCACCTGGATTCACCTGGTCAGTCTATGTCATGGAAAAAGCAGGTGTGCTTAATGTTTTGTAAACTCAGTATATAGTAATAGTATATAGTATTACTGTACCTCCATGATACTGATATAGTAGGAGAAGGGGTGACTACAGTTGATATATTATATATAGTAATAGTATATAGTAGTACTGTACCTCCATGATACTGATATAGAAGGAGAAGGGGTGACTACAGTTGATATATTATATATAGTAATAGTATATAGTAGTACTGTACCTCCATGATACTGGTATAGTAGGAGAAGGGGTGACTACAGTTGATATATTATATATAGTAATAGTATATAGTAGTACTGTACCTCCATGATACTGATATAGTAGGAGAATGTGACTACAGTTGATATATTATATATAGTAATAGTATATAGTATTACTGTACCTCCATGATACTGATATAGTAGGAGAATGGGTGACTACAGTGGATATATTATATATAGTAATAGTATATAGTATTACTGTACCTCCATGATACTGATATAGTAGGAGAAGGGGTGACTACAGTGGATATATTATATATAGTAATAGTATATAGTATTACTGTACCTCCATGATACTGATATAGTAGGAGAAGGGGTGACTACAGTGGATATATTATATATAGTAATAGTATATAGTATTACTGTACCTCCATGATACTGATATAGTAGGAGAACGGGGTGACTACAGTGGATATATTATATATAGTAATAGTATATAGTATTACTGTACCTCCATGATACTGATATAGTAGGAGAACGGGGTGATGCGGAGGCCTTTCACCATGATGTCAGACAGGTGGTAGGGGTAGAGCATCAGGTGATCTCGGCTGTACTTCAGCAGCTCCTCATAGTACTTCCTCTCATCCTTCCTCACGTGTCTCACTGGACAGACAGGGGGGAGAGGACAGAGACAGATCAGATAGGGACAGGGGGGAGAGGACAGAGACAGATCAGATAAGGACTGATAAGGACAGACACTGATCAGACAGGGACAGGGGTATGAAGACAGACACTGTGATCAGATAGGGAGACACTGCAATCAGATAGGGACAGGGGTATGAAGACAGACACTGCGATCAGATAGGGACAGGGGTATGAAGACAGACACTGCGATCAGATAGGGACAGGGGTATGAAGACAGACACTGCGATCAGATAGGGACAGGGGTATGAAGACAGACACTGCGATCAGATAGGGACAGGGGTATGAAGACAGACACTGCGATCAGATAGGGACAGGGGTATGAAGACAGACACTGCGATCAGATAGGGACAGGGGTATGAAGACAGACACTGCGATCAGATAGGGACAGGGGTATGAAGACAGACACTGCGATCAGATAGGGACAGGGGTATGAAGACAGACACTGCGATCAGATAGGGACAGGGGTATGAAGACAGACACTGTGATCAGATAGGGACAGGGGTATGAAGACAGACACTGTGATCAGATAGGGACAGGGGTATGAAGACAGACACTGATCAGATAGGGAGAGACTGCGATCAGATAGGGACAGGGGTATGAAGACAGACACTGCGATCAGATAGGGACAGGGGTATGAAGACAGACACTGCGATCAGATAGGGACAGGGGTATGAAGACAGACACTGCGATCAGATAGGGACAGGGGTATGAAGACAGACACTGCGATCAGATAGGGACAGGGGTATGAAGACAGACACTGCGATCAGATAGGGACAGGGGTATGAAGACAGACACTGTGATCAGATAGGGACAGGGGTATGAAGACAGACACTGTGATCAGATAGGGAGACACTGTGATCAGATAGGGAGAGGGGTATGAAGACAGACACTGCGATCAGATAGGGACAGGGGTATGAAGACAGACACTGCGATCAGATAGGGACAGGGGTATGAAGACAGACACTGCGATCAGATAGGGACAGGGGTATGAAGACAGACACTGCGATCAGATAGGGACAGGGGTATGAAGACAGACACTGCGATCAGATAGAGACAGGGGTATGAAGACAGACACTGCGATCAGATAGAGACAGGGGTATGAAGGCAGACACTGCGATCAGATAGGGACAGGGGTATGAAGACAGACACTGCGATCAGATAGGGACAGGGGTATGAAGACAGACACTGCGATCAGATAGGGACAGGGGTATGAAGACAGACACTGCGATCAGATAGAGACAGGGGTATGAAGACAGACACTGCGATCAGATAGAGACAGGGGTATGAAGACAGACACTGCGATCAGATAGAGACAGGGGTATGAAGACAGACACTGCGATCAGATAGGGACAGGGGTATGAAGACAGACACTGCGATCAGATAGGGACAGAGGTATGAAGACAGACACTGCGATCAGATAGGGACAGGGGTATGAAGACAGACACTGCGATCAGATAGGGACAGGGGTATGAAGACAGACACTGCGATCAGATAGGGACAGGGGTATGAAGACAGACACTGCGATCAGATAGGGACAGGGGTATGAAGACAGACACTGCGATCAGATAGGGACAGGGGTATGAAGACAGACACTGCGATCAGATAGGGACAGGGGTATGAAGACAGACACTGCGATCAGATAGGGACAGGGGTATGAAGACAGACACTGCGATCAGATAGGGACAGGGGTATGAAGACAGACACTGCGATCAGATAGGGACAGGGGTATGAAGACAGACACTGCGATCAGATAGGGACAGGGGTATGAAGACAGACACTGATCAGATAGGGACAGGGGTATGAAGACAGACACTGCGATCAGATAGGGACAGGGGTATGAAGACAGACACTGCGATCAGATAGGGACAGGGGTATGAAGACAGACACTGCGATCAGATAGGGACAGGGGTATGAAGACAGACACTGCGATCAGATAGGGACAGGGGTATGAAGACAGACACTGCGATCAGATAGGGACAGGGGTATGAAGACAGACACTGCGATCAGATAGAGACAGGGGTATGAAGACAGACACTGCGATCAGATAGGGACAGGGGTATGAAGACAGACACTGCGATCAGATAGGGACAGGGGTATGAAGACAGACACTGCGATCAGATAGGGACAGGGGTATGAAGACAGACACTGCGATCAGATAGGGACAGGGGTATGAAGACAGACACTGCGATCAGATAGGGACAGGGGTATGAAGACAGACACTGCGATCAGATAGGGACAGGGGTATGAAGACAGACACTGCGATCAGATAGGGACAGGGGTATGAAGACAGACACTGCGATCAGATAGGGACAGGGGTATGAAGACAGACACTGCGATCAGATAGGGACAGGGGTATGAAGACAGACACTGCGATCAGATAGGGACAGGGGTATGAAGACAGACACTGCGATCAGATAGGGACAGGGGTATGAAGACAGACACTGCGATCAGATAGGGACAGGGGTATGAAGACAGACACTGCGATCAGATAGGGACAGGGGTATGAAGACAGACACTGTGATCAGATATGGACAGGGGTATGAAGACAGACACTGATCAGATAGGGATGAGACAAGACACTGCGATCAGATAGGGACAGGGGTATGAAGACAGACACTGCGATCAGATAGGGACAGGGGTATGAAGACAGACACTGCGATCAGATAGGGACAGGGGTATGAAGACAGACACTGCGATCAGATAGGGACAGGGGTATGAAGACAGACACTGCGATCAGATAGGGACAGGGGTATGAAGACAGACACTGCGATCAGATAGGGACAGGGGTATGAAGACAGACACTGTGATCAGATAGGGACAGGGGTATGAAGACAGACACTGTGATCAGATAGGGGGGAGAAGACACTGTGATCAGATAGGGAGAGGGGTATGAAGACAGACACTGCGATCAGATAGGGACAGGGGTATGAAGACAGACACTGCGATCAGATAGGGACAGGGGTATGAAGACAGACACTGCGATCAGATAGGGACAGGGGTATGAAGACAGACACTGCGATCAGATAGGGACAGGGGTATGAAGACAGACACTGCGATCAGATAGAGACAGGGGTATGAAGACAGACACTGCGATCAGATAGAGACAGGGGTATGAAGGCAGACACTGCGATCAGATAGGGACAGGGGTATGAAGACAGACACTGCGATCAGATAGGGACAGGGGTATGAAGACAGACACTGCGATCAGATAGGGACAGGGGTATGAAGACAGACACTGCGATCAGATAGGGACAGGGGTATGAAGACAGACACTGCGATCAGATAGGGACAGGGGTATGAAGACAGACACTGCGATCAGATAGGGACAGGGGTATGAAGACAGACACTGCGATCAGATAGGGACAGGGGTATGAAGACAGACACTGCGATCAGATAGGGACAGGGGTATGAAGACAGACACTGCGATCAGATAGGGACAGGGGTATGAAGACAGACACTGCGATCAGATAGGGACAGGGGTATGAAGACAGACACTGCGATCAGATAGGGACAGGGGTATGAAGACAGACACTGCGATCAGATAGGGACAGGGGTATGAAGACAGACACTGCGATCAGATAGGGACAGGGGTATGAAGACAGACACTGCGATCAGATAGGGACAGGGGTATGAAGACAGACACTGCGATCAGATAGGGACAGGGGTATGAAGACAGACACTGCGATCAGATAGGGACAGGGGTATGAAGACAGACACTGCGATCAGATAGGGACAGGGGTATGAAGACAGACACTGCGATCAGATAGGGACAGGGGTATGAAGACAGACACTGCGATCAGATAGGGACAGGGGTATGAAGACAGACACTGCGATCAGATAGGGACAGGGGTATGAAGACAGACACTGCGATCAGATAGGGACAGGGGTATGAAGACAGACACTGCGATCAGATAGAGACAGGGGTATGAAGACAGACACTGCGATCAGATAGGGACAGGGGTATGAAGACAGACACTGCGATCAGATAGAGACAGGGGTATGAAGACAGACACTGCGATCAGATAGGGACAGGGGTATGAAGACAGACACTGCGATCAGATAGGGACAGGGGTATGAAGACAGACACTGCGATCAGATAGGGACAGGGGTATGAAGACAGACACTGCGATCAGATAGGGACAGGGGTATGAAGACAGACACTGCGATCAGATAGGGACAGGGGTATGAAGACAGACACTGCGATCAGATAGGGACAGGGGTATGAAGACAGACACTGCGATCAGATAGGGACAGGGGTATGAAGACAGACACTGCGATCAGATAGGGACAGGGGTATGAAGACAGACACTGCGATCAGATAGGGACAGGGGTATGAAGACAGACACTGCGATCAGATAGGGACAGGGGTATGAAGACAGACACTGCGATCAGATAGGGACAGGGGTATGAAGACAGACACTGCGATCAGATAGGGACAGGGGTATGAAGACAGACACTGCGATCAGATAGGGACAGGGGTATGAAGACAGACACTGCGATCAGATAGGGACAGGGGTATGAAGACAGACACTGCGATCAGATAGGGACAGGGGTATGAAGACAGACACTGCGATCAGATAGGGACAGGGGTATGAAGACAGACACTGCGATCAGATAGGGACAGGGGTATGAAGACAGACACTGCGATCAGATAGGGACAGGGGTATGAAGACAGACACTGTGATCAGATAGGGACAGGGGTATGAAGACAGACACTGCGATCAGATAGGGACAGGGGTATGAAGACAGACACTGCGATCAGATAGGGACAGGGGTATGAAGACAGACACTGCGATCAGATAGGGACAGGGGTATGAAGACAGACACTGCGATCAGATAGGGACAGGGGTATGAAGACAGACACTGCGATCAGATAGGGACAGGGGTATGAAGACAGACACTGCGATCAGATAGGGACAGGGGTATGAAGACAGACACTGCGATCAGATAGGGACAGGGGTATGAAGACAGACACTGCGATCAGATAGGGACAGGGGTATGAAGACAGACACTGCGATCAGATAGGGACAGGGGTATGAAGACAGACACTGCGATCAGATAGGGACAGGGGTATGAAGACAGACACTGCGATCAGATAGGGACAGGGGTATGAAGACAGACACTGCGATCAGATAGGGACAGGGGTATGAAGACAGACACTGCGATCAGATAGGGACAGGGGTATGAAGACAGACACTGCGATCAGATAGGGACAGGGGTATGAAGACAGACACTGCGATCAGATAGGGACAGGGGTATGAAGACAGACACTGCGATCAGATAGGGACAGGGGTATGAAGACAGACACTGCGATCAGATAGGGACAGGGGTATGAAGACAGACACTGCGATCAGATAGGGACAGGGGTATGAAGACAGACACTGCGATCAGATAGGGACAGGGGTATGAAGACAGACACTGCGATCAGATAGGGACAGGGGTATGAAGACAGACCCTGCGATCAGATAGGGACAGGGGTATGAAGACAGACACTGCGATCAGATAGGGACAGGGGTATGAAGACAGACACTGCGATCAGATAGGGACAGGGGTATGAAGACAGACACTGCGATCAGATAGGGACAGGGGTATGAAGACAGACACTGCGATCAGATAGGGACAGGGGTATGAAGACAGACACTGCGATCAGATAGGGACAGGGGTATGAAGACAGACACTGCGATCAGATAGGGACAGGGGTATGAAGACAGACACTGCGATCAGATAGGGACAGGGGTATGAAGACAGACACTGCGATCAGATAGGGACAGGGGTATGAAGACAGACACTGCGATCAGATAGGGACAGGGGTATGAAGACAGACACTGCGATCAGATAGGGACAGGGGTATGAAGACAGACACTGCGATCAGATAGGGACAGGGGTATGAAGACAGACACTGCGATCAGATAGAGACAGGGGTATGAAGACAGACACTGCGATCAGATAGGGACAGGGGTATGAAGACAGACACTGCGATCAGATAGGGAAAGACGGCGGTGTTTTAGAAATAACAGCGACCACGCAGGATATTAAAATCACCACTCTGACTCTCAGTGGGTGTGTCCCACTGTCAGCCTATCAGAACTGTCCCTGCTCATTTAAAAGAATAACACAATGGAGTTTTATTTTTGAAGAACAAGGCTCATTAAGCTCTCCAGTTTCATGTTTGGATCCAAAGCAGTGAGATGTTTTACTGTAAGTAGAGGAATCCTGGGTCTGTGGTTCATTAGGTCTACTGACAACTTTTTTTTTTTTAACAATGACAACAGCAGGTGCTTTCAGATACATAGGGTCCCATAATAAATGTGCTGTAAGTACTGAGCAATAAAATGATTTATGATTGGTTATAATTGGCCTTCAGAAAGTATTCACACATTGACTTTTTCCACAATGGTCATGAAATTTTATTTGATTGAAACCATACTAAGGTTTTTCATATATAATATAATGACAAGTTTACACTTCCTCTATGGCAAAGATATTTCTATGGGTCTTCCCTTTCATCTGTGTTAGTTAGCTAGTTACTGGCTAGCTAGGTCTTTATATGTGTTAGCTAGTTACTGGCTAGCTAGGTCTTTATATGTGTTAGCTAGTTACTGGCTAGCTAGGTCTTTATATGTGTTAGCTAGTTACTGGCTAGCTAGGTCTTCATCTGTGTTAGCTAGCTAGTTACTGGCTAGCTAGGGCTTCATCTGTCTGGTCTTAGCTAGTTACTGGCTAGCTAGGTCTTCATCTGTCTGCTGTTAGCTAGTTACTGGCTAGCTAGGTCTTTATCTGTGTTAGCTAGTTACTGGCTAGCTAGGTCTTTATCTGTGTTAGCTAGTTACTGGCTAGCTAGGTCTTTATGTCTGGTGTTAGCTAGTTAATGGCTAGCTAGGTCTTCATCTGGGTCTGGTGTTAGCTAGTTACTGGCTAGCTAGGTCTTCATCTGGGTCTGGTGTTAGCTAGTTACTGGCTAGCTAGGTCTTCATCTGTCTGGTGTTAGCTAGTTACTGGCTAGCTAGGTCTTCATCTGTCTGGTGTTAGCTAGTTACTGGCTAGCTAGGTCTTCATCTGTCTGGTGTTAGCTAGTTACTGGCTAGCTAGGTCTTCATCTGTCTGGTGTTAGCTAGTTACTGGCTAGCCATGTCTTCATCTGTCTGGTGTTAGCTAGTTACTGGCTAGCTAGGTCTTCATCTGTCTGGTGTTAGCTAGTTACTGGCTAGCTAGGTCTTCAGCTGTCTGGTGTTAGCTAGTTACTGGCTAGCTAGGTCTTCATCTGTCTGGTGTTAGCTAGTTACTGGCTAGCTAGGTCTTTATGTCTGGTGTTAGCTAGTTACTGGCTAGCTAGGTCTTCATCTGTGTTAGTTAGCTAGTTACTGGCTAACTAGGTCTTTATCTGTGTTAGCTAGTTACTGGCTAGCTAGGTCTTTATCTGTGTTAGCTAGTTACTGGCTAGCTAGGTCTTTATGTCTGGTGTTAGCTAGTTACTGGCTAGTTAGGTCTTCATGTCTGGTATTAGCTAGTTACTGGCTAGCTAGGTCTTCATCTGTCTGGTGTTAGCTAGTTACAGGCTAGCTAGGTCTTCATCTGTCTGGTGTTAGCTAGTTACAGGCTAGCTAGGTCTTCATCTGTGTTAGTTAGCTAGTTACTGGCTAGCTAGGTCTTCATCTGTCTGGTGTTAGCTAGTTACAGGCTAGCTAGGTCTTCATCTGTGTTAGTTAGCTAGTTACTGGCTAACTAGGTCTTTATCTGTGTTAGCTAGTTACTGGCTAGCTAGGTCTTTATCTGTGTTAGCTAGTTACTGGCTAGCTAGGTCTTTATGTCTGGTGTTAGCTAGTTACAGGCTAGCTAGGTCTTCATCTGTGTTAGTTAGCTAGTTACTGGCTAGCTAGGTCTTCATCTGTCTGGTGTTAGCTAGTTACAGGCTAGCTAGGTCTTCATCTGTCTGGTGTTCGCTACACGTACGCTACGGTCACAAGACGCAGTCTTCCTTACTGTCCGTAGAATTTATAACCAAACAGCTGGAGGCAGGGCTTTCTCCTATAGAGCTCAATTTTTATGGAATGGTCTGCCTATCCATGTGAGAAACGCAGACTCTGTCTCGACTTAAGTCGTTATTGAAGATTCATCTTTCAGTAGGTCCTATGATTGAGTGTAGTCTGGCCCAGGAGTGTGAATGTGAACGGAAAGGCTCTGGAGCAACGAACCTCCCTTGCTGTCTCTGCCTGGCCGGTTCCCCTCTCTCCACTGGGATTCTCTGCCTCTAACCCTATTACAGGGGCTGAGTCACTGGCTTACTGGTGTTCTTCCATGCCGTCCCTAGGAGGGGTGCGTCACTTGAGTGGGTTGAGTCACTGACGTGGTCTTCCTGTCTGGGTTGGTGCCCCCCCCTTGGGTTGTGCCGTGGCGGAGATCTTTGTGGGCTATACTCGGCCTTGTCTTAGGATGGTAAGTTGGTGGTTGAAGACATACCTCTAGTGGTGTGGGGGCTGTGCTTTGGCAAAGTGGGTGGGGTTATATCCTTCCTGATTGGCCCTGTCCGGGGGGTTTCATCGGATGGGGCCACAGTGTCTCCTGACCCCTCCTGTCTCAGCCTCCAGTATTTATGCTGCAATAGTTTATGTGTCGGGGGGCTAGGGTCAGTCTGTTATATCTGGAGTATTTCTCATGTCTTATCCAGTGTCCTGTGTGAATTTAAATATGCTCTCTCTAATTCTCTCAGAAGAAGACTGGCCACCCCACATAGCCTGGTTCCTCTCTAGGTTTCTTCCTAGGTTCTGGCCTTTCTAGGGAGTTTTTCCTAGCCACCGTGCTTCTACATCTGCATTGCTTGCTGTTTGGGGTTTTAGGCTGGGTTTCTGTACAGCACTTTGTGACATCAGCTGATGTAAAAAGATAAATACATTTGATTGATTGATTAGCCACAATAGTGGACTTTGCGGTTAACCTTCAAAATAAAAGTATATCATAATTCTACTATTTGTATTCATTTGCATCACTGTCAATGACATAATTTTATTTTGAAGGCAAAACGCAAATTCTACTATTGTGCCTAATCCTTATTGTGGCTAGCTTCACAACACAACCCGGTCCAGTCGAGCCTCACTAGCCAGATGAAGCTAGCTGGCTGCTTATAACGTTAGCTTAAGGGCAACAGGGTTAAGTAGCTGGCTAGCTATTTCTTTTCATGAACTGAAGTTCAATTTCAATAGGTGAACAACAATTCTTATAAGGATTCCTAAAACAAGGATTCCTAAATTATTGCTAAGAATAATGAACATGACTGCAGTTTCTACTGGTCATTGTTTTCAGGCTGGTTGTATTGGAGTTAGCTAAGTAACAAGCTAAAGCTAGCTTCCCCAGAAGTTGCGGTCAAACAAATGATGCTTTATTACCAACGCGGTATTGTAAACATCGTTCGTGGCCGGTGTTTGCAGACTTTTTTGTACTGCTTTGACAGTGCTACTGTATCTTCTTTGACACGCAAAGACCCAAACAGCGTTCCATAGTATGTATGTCATGAAGCTAATAGCAGTGACGCTATTACCGCGTAACTCCAGTAGGGCAACATCTGAAAAATAGCGCACTTGGTAGTGTTAACCGGTGCTCGACCAGTCGGCGAAAGCCAACATCACCCACGACAGAGAACGGTTATCGTCAAGGGCAATGAATTCCATTATCTTGGCGTTAATGGATTTCGCCTTTGAGTTGTCTCGCTGAAATGTTCTTACTCTTTCAAATGACTGCTGGACTTGTTGACTGCTCGATCCACACAGCAGACATTGTGGGCGAGGTTAGGAATGCTGTGGTGCACGTGTAGCGCAAAATTTTACGTGGCGTCATTACGTCATGAACCTACGTTATATTAGGTATGCACGTCAGCTTTGACATCGGTTTTGCACATCGGGCGTTAAACTAGACACCGGCCGATACCGATGTTGGCATTTTTAGCTAATGTCGGCCGATTCTAATATGTTCACCGATATATCGTGCATCCCTAGTATTTTGTGTAGATCGATTACAATTTTTTTTTTTATGAAATCCATTTTAATCCCACTTTGTAACACAACAAAATCTGGAAAATGTCAAGGGGTGTGAAAACTTTCTGTGCTTGCCCTGAAATGAGGGGTGGATATTGTAGTCTACAACATAGTTATTCTGACAAGCCTGAGACTTCCATGCATTCCACTCCTCCCACGCTGACCCCTCCCACGCTGACTCCTCCCACGCTGACTCCTCCCACGCTGACTCACCTAGGTTATTGCGGAACCTCAGCTGGTTGCGGATACTGTACAGCTGCACGTGTTTTTCATATTCACGCTGCGAGTTCCCAACACTCTGGAAATGAAAACAGGACATTTAGATGCATTAATATACAAATAAATAAAATAAAAATCACATTTTATTTGTCACATGCCCCGAATACAACAAGTGTAGACCATACCGTAAAATGCTTACTTAGGAGTCCATTCCCAACAATGCAGTTAAAAGACAATTAACAAATAGATAAAAAGATAATAGTAACACTGTATACAGACTAATATACACGGAGTACCTGGACCGAGTCAGTGTTCTGGGGTACGAGGTCGTTGGGGTGATTGATTGAGGTAATTTGCATATGTAGGTTTGGTTAGGTTATTGGTTGATTGAAATACTATGTACATGTCGGTAGGGGGTGAAAAGCAGACCGTCCAGGTAGCCGTTTAATTAGCTGTTCAGCAGTCTGATGGCTTGGGGGTAGAAGCTGTTCAGCAGTCTGATGGCTTGGGGGTAGAAGCTGTTCAGCAGTCTGATGGCTTGGGGGTAAGAAGCTGTTCAGCAGTCTGATGGCTTGGGGGTAGAAGCTGTTCAGCAGTCTGATGGCTTGGGGGGTAGAAGCTGTTCAGCAGTCTGATGGCTTGGGGGGTAGAAGCTGTTCAGCAGTCTGATGGCTTGGGGGTAGAAGCTGTTCAGCAGTCTGGTGGCTTGGGGGTAGAAGCTGTTCAGCAGTCTGATGGCTTGGGGGGTAGAAGCTGTTCAGCAGTCTGATGGCTTGGGGGTAGAAGCTGTTCAGCAGTCTGATGGCTTGGGGGTAGAAGCTGTTCAGCAGTCTGATGGCTTGGGGGTAGAAGCTGTTCAGCAGTCTGATGGCTTGGGGGTAGAAGCTGTTCAGCAGTCTGATGGCTTGGGGGTAGAAGCTGTTCAGCAGTCTGATGGCTTGGGGGTAGAAGCTGTTCAGCAGTCTGATGGCTTGGGGGTAGAAGCTGTTCAGCAGTCTGATGGCTTGGGGGTAGAAGCTGTTCAGCAGTCTGATGGCTTGGGGGGTAGAAGCTGTTCAGCAGTCTGATGGCTTGGGGGGTAGAAGCTGTTCAGCAGTCTGATGGCTTGGGGGTAGAAGCTGTTCAGCAGTCTGATGGCTTGGGGGTAGAAGCTGTTCAGCAGTCTGATGGCTTGGGGTAGAAGCTGTTCAGCAGTCTGATGGCTTGGGGGTAGAAGCTGTTCAGCAGTCTGATGGCTTGGGGGTAGAAGCTGTTCAGCAGTCTGATGGCTTGGGGGTAGAAGCTGTTCAGCAGTCTGATGGCTTGGGGGTAGAAGCTGTTCATCAGTCTGATGGCTTGGGGGGTAGAAGCTGTTCAGGAGTCTTATGGCTGGGGGTAGAAGCTGTTCATCAGTCTTATGGCTTGGGGGGTAGAAGCTGTTTAGAAGCCTCTTGGACCTAGACTTGGTGCTCCGGTACCGCTTGCCTTGTGGTAGCAGGGAGAACAGCCTATGACTAGGGTGGCTGGAGTCTTTGACCATATTTAGGACCTTCCTCTGACACCGCCTGGTATAGAGGTCCTGGATGGCAGGGAGCTCTGCCCAGTACATCAGTGATGTACTGGGCCGTAAGCACTACCCTCTGTACAGTAACATACACAGTAACTCAGTAAGTATTAAAGCCTACAGAAAGGTCATGTAGAGGTGATTGAATACTGCATTATAGAGCTTGCATATTAAACACAATGCATTCAATCTCATTTATACCGCTGCTCTAAAATAAAAAATAAAAGATGTCTCTGACATCTTGGCATAGTAGCTCAACGCTTATGATGCGGTGGGATTTATTAACGATATGTAGTAGTGATGAATAGATCATTCCCTGTATTATAACAATTTCTTTGCTGATCAAAAAACATTTCGAGTAACCCTAGTTGCTTGACATGGTAGATAATAGATAACACAATACAGCTCATTTTCATTCGACCGCTAGCTGATAGCTGTTTAGCTATAATCGTGACATTACGCCACCTGTCAAAACTCATGTGATTAAGAATGCGCTGCTACACCAAGATAGGCAGCCAGCTAGTTAGGTAATGGAGATGATGCTTTCAGGTGCTACACCAAGCTAGGCAGCCAGCTAGTTAGGTAATGGAGCGGTGCTCTGATGATGCTTTCAGGTGCTACACCAAGATAGGCAGCCAGCTAGTTAGGTAATGGAGATGATGCTTTCAGGTGATACACCAAGCTAGGCAGCCAGCTCGTTAGGTAATGGAGATGATGCTTTCAGGTGCTACACCAAGCTAGGCAGCCAGCTCGTTAGGTAATGGAGATGATGCTTTCAGGTGCTACACCAAGCTAGGCAGCCAGCTAGTTAGGTAATGGAGATGATGCTTTCAGGTGCTACACCAAGCTAGGCAGCCAGCTCGTTAGGTAATGGAGATGATGCTTTCAGGTGCTACACCAAGCTAGGCAGCCAGCTAGTTAGGTAATGGAGATGATGCTTTCAGGTGCTACACCAAGCTAGGCAGCCAGCTAGTTAGGTAATGGAGATGATGCTTTCAGGTGCTACACCAAGCTAGGCAGCCAGCTCGTTAGGTAATGGAGCGGTGTTCTAATGATGCTTTCAGGTGAATGACAAAACCACTGTCGTTGCAGTAATGAACGGACGGGAGAAAAGTTAACTGACAAGATGTAAGCTAGTTAGCTAGCTGTGGAATAGCTTTTTAGCTAGCTAGATCAGGGGTTCCCAAACGTTTAGTTGTTTTGGTGGTTTTTTTGCGTTAACACTACACAGCTGATACAAATAACCAAAGCTTGATGATGAGTTGGGTTATTTGAATCAGCTGTGTGGTGCTAGGGGAGAAAACCAAAAGGTCTGGGAAACCCTGAGCTAGATCACATACCTGTTTGACATTTGCTGGTAGCTTGTTCCACGGATAATTCTGCCTGATGTGGAATTCCACGTCCGTGTTCATTGCTAGCTAGTTTGAATCGGGATCCACGAAACGAACAGCAGCGGGTTTTTTTTGGCAAGTCCAAGATGACTATACGCGCCGAAACATATATATATATTAAAATAAATAAAAAATGTATACAGTAACTTGATAATCCGAATGTTTCCGAGCTGAATAGAGCAAATTTTTCCTTTTCAATAAATGTCCACTTCCGTGTTGTATTTCGGAACGATCGTTCGTCACTTCCGTCCGAGGCGGAACCAGCTGAAACATGGCGGCTGATGTGAACACTGACAGAATGATTACTGCATCAAACTCACTACCGTTTCTTGTTAAATATGTAAGGAAGACAATCACACGGTTGTCTCCATTCCAACAATTTATACTCGACCTTGTAAAATACATGTCCTGTATTATTTCTTACATAGAGTATAGTGGTCATATAAACTGTCTACCTAGTGGCTACAACTGTCAAACTATGACCTGTCCACATTAAACTGGTCTGACAAGGTCTAATTGAGAAATGTTTTATTTTTATAAAAACGTATTAGATATAAATAAAGCATTTACATCTTATTGGGGAAAACTCAAAAAAATGTGTTTTAGATGCATGCCAGCAAAGTCACTACACAACATTAAACAATATATGAATTGCACTTTAATGGTGACAAACGGTGCCCACAAAACTGTTAGGGCCTCTACATAAAGCTGCCTCAACAGCAGAGCTTCATTTTTAGTAACAAGGAGTGAATCCTTACCACTGCTACACCTGGCTCGCAGCGGAGCCTTGTCTGGCAGTGAAACAGTTCATTCAGCCTCATTTACTGCCTTTAAAAAAACATAGCTGATATGGCTGACTTGTTAAACAAATGTGGTTTCTACTGACAATTGAAATGTACAAACTATGGCATAAGAGAATGACGAGCGGATAAGAGGCAATCTGTAATTTCAATTAAAACAATGAGTGAGCTAGGACGGACGTAGTCAATATAACTATTTGTTCAGCACTTTTAAAATTTACAGCGACATAATTCAGAATGGGCCGTTCTTACAGTATTCTCCCTGTACACCAAGTCAGAACCGGAGGATAAATAAATGGGGCATATACAGTGAATTCGGAAAGTATTCAGACCCCTTGACGTTTTCCACATTTTGTTACATTACAGCCTTATTCTAAATGTATTGCTTAAATTGCTTCACCGTAGGGATGGTGCCAGGTTTCCTCCAGACATTCAGGCCAAAGAGTTAAATCTTGGTTTCATCAGACCAGAGAATCTTGTTTCTCATGGTCTGAGAGTGTTGCCTTTTGGCAAACTCATAGCAGGCTGTCGTGTGCCGTTTACTGAGAAGTGGCTTCCGTCTGGCCACTCTACCATAAAGGCCTGATTGGTGGAGGGCTGCAGAGATGGTTGCCCTTCTGGAAGGTTCTCCCATTTCCAGAGAGGAACTCTGGAGCTCTGTCAGAGTGACCATCGGGTTCTTGGTCACCTCCCTGACCAAGGCCCTCCTCCCCTGATTGCTCAGTTTGGCCGGACGGCCAGCTCTAGGAAGAGTCTTGGTGGTTCCAAACTTCTTCCATTTAAGAATGATGGAGGCCACTGTGTTCTTGAGGACCTTCAATACTGCAGACATTTTGGGGTTTTACCACAGGTGGACTCCAATCAAGTTGTAGAAACATCGCAAGGATGATTAATGGAAACAGGATGCGCCTGAGCTCAATTTCGAGTGTCATGGCAACGGGTCTGAATATTTATGTAAATAAGGTTTTTCTGTTTTTGTGGTTTTATACATATGCCAAAATATATTCAAAAATGTTTTTGCTTTGTCATTGTGGGGTATTGTGTGTAGATTGATAAGGATTTTTATTTTATTTTATTCATTTTAGAATAAGGCTGTAACATAACAAAATGTGGGAAAAGTCAAAGGGTCTGAATACTTTCCATAAGCAAAGTTGGTCAAATATGACAATGCTATTTGCATTTCACAACATATATCCCAGTTTTCATACTGTAAAAATGAATGAGATAAATCAACTGTCTGAAATGCCTGGACTGTGAGTCAACCTTGCCACTGGCTTTCAGTGGGATTAGACACCGTTCTTGGAGAGCTCAAAGATCAGCATCTGCACCTTAACTCACTTGGGTTACGGCCCAAATGGCACCCTATTCCTTATATGGACCATTAGTGCAATACTTTAGATCAGAATCCTATTGGCCAATTGTGACGAAGGCCTCAAGTCACTTGGTAACCAACCAGTATAAACAGTGTTGGGGTACAGCTCAGAGTCACATGGCAAGGAGCCGAGCACACAGCACTCTGACGACAACTAGCTGCCTAGTAGCTGACATCTCAATTTTGTTATTCAATCTCTCTGTTTTCCTCCCCATATGCTGTAAATCAAACGTGACAGTAACTCATCTCAATGCCTCAGGAGTTTTAGGGGAGGTGGGGGAAGGGGAATGGGCCTAACAAGTTGTACGCTGCTGTCCTAGAGATAAATGTATGATCCAAATGGAACCCTATTCCCAACATAGTGCACTACTTTAGGACAGGACACATAGGGAAAGATCCAGCTATGGGAAAAGGACAGCATTCTAATTATATAGATGAGTTGAGGTGGAGATAGATGATGTAAGAAGGAGGAGATAATAATAATTATAATTATAATAATAATAACAACAAAACAACATCTGGTCTGCCACTTTGCATCCTGCTTTTAATAAGTGTCATCAAATCAAATGTTATTCTTATTTAATTTTGCAAACGTTTCATAAACAACAGGTGTAGACTAACAGTGAAATGCATAAGGGCCCTTCCCAACAATGCAGAGAGACAGAAAAAATAGAAAATAAAAAAGACTAAATGAGTACCGAGTCCATGTGCAGGGGTACGAGGTAACGGGACGGGTACTGAGTTCATGTGCAGGGGGTACGAGGTAACGGGTACTGAGTCCATGTGCAGGGGTACGAGGTAACGGGTACTGAGTCCATGTGCAGGGGGTACGAGGTAACGGGTACCGAGTCCATGTGCAGGGGTACGAGGTAACGGGTACCGAGTCCATGTGCAGGGGTACGAGGTAACGGGTACCGAGTCCATGTGCAGGGGTACGAGGTAACGGGTACCGAGTCCATGTGCAGGGGTACGAGGTAACGGGTACTGAGTCCATGTGCAGGGGTACGAGGTAACGGGTACCGAGTCCATGTGCAGGGATACGAGGTAACGGGTACCGAGTCCATGTGCAGGGGTACGAGGTAACGGGTACTGAGTCCATGTGCAGGGGTACGAGGTAACGGGTACTGAGTCCATGTGCAGGGGTACGAGGTAACGGGTACCGAGTCCATGTGCAGGGGTACGATGTAACGGGTACCGAGTCCATGTGCAGGGGTACGAGGTAACGAGTACCGAGTCCATGTGCAAAGGTACGAGGTAACGGGTACCGAGTCCATGTGCAGGGGTACGATGTAACGGGACGGGTAACGAGTCCATGTGCAGGGGTACGATGTAACGGGACGGGTAACGAGTCCATGTGCAGGGGTACGAGGTAATTGAGGTAGATACTGTATGTACAGTACCAGTCAAAAGTTTGGACACACCTACTCATTCAAGGTTTTTTCTTTATTTTTACTATTTTCTACATTGTAGAAAAGTAGTGAAGACATCAAAACTATGAAATAACACATATGGAATCATGAAGTAACCAAAAAAGTGTTAAACAAATCAAAATTCTAATCAAAAATCAAAAGTCCATTCTACGTAGACACGGGACCTTCTAGGAGGGAACGTGGCCATGAACCACTCGAGTTTTTCCGGATTCTGAGCTTGGCCAGTTTATTCTCCAGTGATTGTACGTTCGCCAATAGAACGGAGGGTAGAGGCGGATTATTTCTTCACCAACATATTCTCGTCACGATGTCGACCTCTCTTACGCCGTCATTTCATGCTTCGAGAAGCTTTTTTTGCAGGAGAACATTTTGTTTTGCCCTGATAACGAATCTGTATTGAAATATTTGCTAGTCGTTCTCTTTCACAATAGATTTAAAAAAAAGAAGATATATTGAGTAATGGATTGGATGAAGGAGTGGAGTGCTATCTGAGGATGTGGTTCAGTGAACCTCTTATGAAAAAACTTCACTGACACCAGATGGCTGCTGTTGGCTCCTAGAGCTAATGCCTTTGGCTCGGTAGGCTAAAGCAGTCTGATGGCGTGTAGGAAACTGGATGGCCTGGGTTTGAAACCCTGTTGGTCACAGATTTGTATTTATTATGGATCCCCATTATTCCTACCAAGGCAGCGGCTACTCGTCCTGGGGTTTATTAACGATATCATAACCGCCATCGATAAAAGATTGTACTGTGCAGCCGTCTTCAGGCTTTCGACTCTGTCAATCACCGTATTCTTATCGGCAAACTCAACAGCCTTGGTTTCTCAAATGACTGCCTCGCCTGGTTCACCAACTACAAAATCGGAGGGCCTGTTGTCCGGACCTCTGGCCGTCTCTATGGGGGTACCACAGGGTTCAATTCTCAGGCCGACTCTTTTCTCTGTATATATCAACGATGTCGCTCTTGCTGCGGGTGATTCCCTGATCCACCTCTATGCAGACGACACCATTCTGTATACATCTGGCCCTTCTTTGGACACTGTGTTAACAAACCTCCAAACGAGCTTCAATGCCATACAACACTCCTTCCGTGGTCTCCAACTGCTCTTAAACGCTAGTAAAACTAAATGCATTCTTTTCAACCGTTTGCTGCCCACACCCTCCCGCCCGACTAGCATCACTACCCTGGACGGTTCTGACCTAGAATATGTGGACAACTACAAATACCTAGGTGTCTGGCTAGACTGTAAACTCTCCTTCCAGACTCATATTAAACATCTCCAATCCAAAATGAAATCTAGAATCGACTTTCTATTTCGCAACAAAGCCTCCTTCACTCATGCCGCCGAACTTACCCTAGTAAAACTGACTATCCTACCGATCCTTGACTTCGGCGATGTCATCGACAAAATAGCTTCCAATACTCTACTCAGCAAATTGGATGCAGTCTATCACAGTGCCATCCGTTTTGTTTCCAAAGCGCCTTATACCACCCACCACTGCGACCTGTATGCTCTAGTCGGCTGGCCCTCGCTACATATTCGGCGCCAGACCCACTGGCTCCAGGTCATCTTTATAAGTATGCTAGGTAAAGCTCTGCCTTACCTCAGCTCACTGGTCACGATAACAATACCCACCCATAGCACATGCTCCAGCAGGTATATCTCACTGGTTTAAACATCAGCTATCTGAGCAACTAACCGATCGCTGCAGCTGTACATAGCCCATCTGTAAATAGCCCATCCAATCTACCTACCTCATCCCCATATTGTTTTTATTTACTTTTCTGCTCTTTTGCACACCAGTATCACTACTTGCACATCACCATCTGCACATCTATCACTCCATTGATAATTAGCTAAATTGTAATTACTTGCTATTATGGCCGATTTATTGCCTTACAGTGAGGGAAAAAAGTATTTGATCCCCTGCTGATTTTGTACATTTGCCCACTGACAAAGAAATGATCAGTCTATAATTTTAATGGTTTATTTGAACAGTGAGAGACAGAATAACAACAAAAAAATCCAGAAAAACCCATGTCAAAAATGTTATAAATTGATTTGCATTTTAATGAGGGAAATAAGTATTTGACCCCTCTGCAAAACATGACTTAGTACTTGGTGGTAAAACCCTTGTTGGCAATCACAGAGGTCAGATGTTTCTTGTAGTTGGCCACCAGGTTTGCACACATCTCAGGAGGGATTTTGTCCTCCTCTTTGCAGATCTTCTCCAAGTCATTAAGGTTTCGAGGCTGACGTTTGGCAACTCGAACCTTCAGCTCCATCCACAGATTTTCTATGGGATTAAGGTCTGGAGACTGGCTAGGCCACTCCAGGACCTCAATGTGCTTCTTCTTGAGCCACTCCTTTGATGCCTTGGCCGTGTGTTTTGGGTCATTGTCATGCTGGAATACCCATCCACGACCCTACTCAGGAAATAGTATTCATTTCGTCAGCAAAAATAGTGACAAAAATATTAGTTAAACACTTATATTTCTGTGGCGAAACTATGACTAAATAGACCCTATAGTCAGATCTATAACTGGGTACTATAACTAAACAAAAATTATTTTTCATTTCAGTTGACTTAAATGAGACGGAATTATCTCGGTGACTAAAATCTGACCGCTAAGTGGACTGGACAAGAGTTTTTGGAGAGATTGTGAGCTTTTCAGTGATAAGCACAATTAATATAAACAGCACAGAAGCACAGCTCTGTTCAGCAATGGGAAGGACGCACCACACCTGCCACATACAGTCTAGCTGAGCTGTAGGTGAGCAAGCAATGAGTGTTAGCAGACAGGCAACGCTTGAAAAGAGAATTATCTAATAAAGGTAAATGAATCAATAAACCATGATGAATTATTAGTCATACAGCAGGGTTAATGAATAATCAATGTAATGATCAATGTAGGGATCGATTAGTCTGATTAGTTCCGGAAAGTCCAGGAACCACTGGAGAGGGAAAGAAATGTGTTAGGAGCCAGGATGCCATTAGGAGGGACAGCAGGAAACAGATGGTCAAGGGAGTAAAAGCTTCAGAACCTTGAAGGAAAGGAACGGGCTGAGCCAGAAGGTGATAAACAGTGTGAGAAGTTTATGGGGGTTGCAGGTCACCAACGGATTGTGTGTAAATGCATGTGCGTAAGTAAGCAAGAACTATATAATGACTGTTTTGTAATCCTGACGGCAGAACGTTCTCTGAATAAAGCTACAGAAACCTTTTGCAGAAAGCTGAGTCCTTGCCTAATTATTTTAACCCATTGTCTTACAAACCTTGGGCATTAGTCAAGGCGAATTTATTATTGATTATTATCATCAAGATATAAAATTCCTTTAACAACGCTCCGGCTAACCAGTCTTCTAGTTACATCCCCTTTGCATCTTCTTTGGGATCAGTGTACAGGACGGTTGAGCTAACGTTGGCTAATGCGATTAGCATGCGGTTGAAAGTAACAAGAACATTTCCCAGGACATAGACATATCTGATATTGGCAGAAAGCTTAAATTCTTGTTAATATAACTGCACTGTCCAATTTACAGTAGCTATTACAGTGAAAGAATACCATGCTATTGTTTGAGGAGAGTGCACATGTAACAGGGTTGTAACAGTATAGCTTCCGTCCCTCTCCTCGCCTTGAACCAGGGACCCTCTGCACACATCAACAACTGACACCCACGAAGCATCGTTACCCATCGCGTCACAAAAGCCACGGCCCTTGCAGAGCAAGGGGAACAACTACTTCAGGTCTCAGAGCGAGTGACGTCACCCGATTGAAACGCTATTAGCGCGCACCACCGCTAACTAACGAGCCATTTCACATCGGGTTACACTCACCCCCTTTTGACCTCCTCCTTTTCCACAGCAACCAGTGATCCGGGTCAACAGCATCAATGTAACAGTATTGCTTCCGTCCCACTCCTCGCCTCAACCTGGGCTTGAACCAGGGACCCTCTGCACAGATCAAAAACTGACACCCACAAAGCATCATTACCCATCGCACCACAAAAAACGCGGCATGGGCTGACAACGAGGACGAAGGCACCACGCCATGGGAAAGGCAAGAGGAAAAGAGGAATACATAGGAAACTCACAGCAGCAGACTGGACTGGTGAGTGCAAACAGGCCTTTAGTCAGTTGAAACAAGCTCTCCTCGATCAGGTCATGCTAGCCCACCCTGATTTTAGTAGACCTTTCTTGCTGTCTGTAGACGCATCTAGTAATGGATTAGGTGCTGTCCTCTCCCAGGTGCCAGAGGATAGGTCTGCAGCCAGACCCGTAGCATTCGCTAGCAAATCACTTACTTATGCACAGTCAAATTATCCTGCCCATAGGTTAGAGTTTTTTGCTTTACGCTGGGCCGTCTGTGAGAAGTTTAGTCATTGGCTAAGGGGCAAGCCTTTTACTGTATGGACAGACAACAACCCATTAACGTACATCCTATCCAAGCCCAAATTGGACGCCTGTGAACAGAGATGGGTTGCTAAACTCGCTCCATTCGAGTTTGACATCAAGTACATCCCCAGTCCCAAAAATCCCATTGCTGATGCACTCAGTAGACAGCCATTTGTGCAGCCGAGCGCTCTCCACCGCATCACAAGGGTTCCATACAAGGCCTTGCTGGAAGAAGCTGCGGGAGTCCGTGCTGAGAAGGTGCAAGATGTGTTCCGCTGGTCGAACCACCCATTCGACCTCGAAAGCTGCTCACCGTCAATTTGAGGCAGATGCCCGTGAAAATTGTCATGGACTGCCACACTACCTCCTATCCTTCTCCTGGTTCTCTGTCAAAGGAAGCGGTGTCAGCAGTCCTGAGGTCGCAAGGGGAGGCTGGTCTACAGAACTGTGCGCTGCTACTGCCTCAGCTCACTCAGTCACTGGTGCCATCTGAGATGTCAGATGTGAGAGTGCTATCCCGTGACGACCTGATATCAAAGCAGCGCCAGGATGACGCACTTCGCCAGAGTTGTCTTCTACGTGGACAGGGGCCGTAGACCTTCTAGGAGGGAACGTGGCCACGAACCACTCAAGGCTCTGCGGATTCTGAAGACCTGGGAGAAGCTCACTCTGAAAATGGGTGTACTATATCGTGTTACCAAAAGTTTGCTGTCAAGGAAGAAGATGTACCAGTATGTAGTACCCACCTCAATGAGGGAGCGGTAGTTTTGAAGGGTGAAGCTGGTCATCAGGGGCAACAGCGGACGTTGTACTTGACGAGACAGAGGTTCTTCTGGCATGGTCTGGAGTCGGATGTCAGAGAGTATGTCAAGGCCAGAGCTCCACTGGAGAACATCATCACGACTGAGCCCCTCGAGTTGGTGTGCGTGGACTTCTGGTCTGCTGAAGACTCCAACAACAAGTCCTTGGATGTTCTGGTCGTCACTGATAATTTTACTAAGATGGTCCATGCCTCCGAACCAATCAGCTAAAGCAGTGGCACTTCAGCTGTGGAACAACATCTTCTGTGTGTATGGTTTTCCTCGTCGTATCCACTCTGACCAAGGGGCCAACTTTGAAAGTAAATTGATTGCTGAGTTGTTGAGTGCTGCAGGAGTCCAGAAGTCGCACACAACTCCCTACCATCCGATGGGGAACGGGGGAGTCGAAAGGTTCAATAGAACACTGGGAAACATGATCAGGGCTTTACCTACGAGAGCGAAGCACAGGTGGCCCCAGAAGCTGAAGTCGTTGACCTTCGCCTAAAACTGTACAGTCCATGAAACCACGGGCCACGCCCCTTTCCAGTTGATGTTTGGGAGAACCCCACGTCTGCCTGTCGACACGATGTTTGATACTGTGCTGCAAGACTCAGAGGTTGTAGACTATGACGAGTACATAAAGTCCCTGACGAGAGACCTGAGGGAGGCCATGGAGACAGTACAGGTGTCGGCAACCAAACAGCTGAAGAGGCATGCGGGCCTCTACAACAGGAAGATCAGAGGAGCTCCAGTGGAGGTCGGTGATCGGGTGCTGCTGGCGAATAAGGGTGAACGTGGAAAGAGGAAGCTGCCGGATCATTGGGAGAACAACCTCTATATTGTTACGGAGACGAATAGTGACATCCACATCTTCAAGATACAGAACATGTCGACTGGAGAGAACGGTCCACCGTAATCTGATAATGCCTGTAAACTTCTTGCCTCTCCCTGACACTGCCTTGGAGACACCAAAATACGGGAGACCGTGAGGATCCGAGTGAGGAGATGGAGGACTCATCCATGAACGATATACCAGAAATGGACATCGGTGAGAGGACTAGTGTGTGGGTATCAGAACAGACCTCGGGGGAAGCACAGCCGGAGCACTCTGAAAAAGAAACCGCAGATGTGCTGGAAGATAGGCCACTGACGAGGGACCCTCAGAACTCACCACATTCTGAGGGTGCCACTGGTGGCACAAGCATGTCAGAGCTAACCTTTGGAGAAGAAATGTCCGAACCCTCTGAAGAAGAAAGGCATTCTGAAGATGCCGCTGGTAGCACAAGCTCCAGCAACAGTCACAGAACCCTTGACCTTGACTACCCACCGACTGTGGACAGTGACCCACCAGTGGTGGTTGTAGGTGAAAAGGTTAACCTCTCTAGGGCAGGCGGGACGAATTCGTCCCACCTACGTAACAGCCAGTTGAATCCTGTGGCGCGATTTTCAAATACTTTAAAAATCCTATTACTTCAATTTCTCAAACATATGACTATTTTACAGCTATTTAAAGACAAGACTCTCGTTAATCTAACCACACTGTCCGATTTCAAAAAGGCTTTACAACGAAAGCAAAACAATAGATTATGTCAGCAGAGTACCAAGCCAGAAATAATCAGACACCCATTTTTCAAGCTAGCATATAATGTCACAAAAACCCAGAAGACAGCTAAATGCAGCACTAACCTTTGATGATCTTCATCAGATGACACACCTAGGACATTATGTTATACAATACATGCATGTTTTGTTCAATCAAGTTCATATTTATATCAAAAAACAGCTTTTTACATTAGCATTAGCAAACTTCCGGGGAATTTACTAACAATTTACTAAATTACTTACGATAAACGTTCACAAAAAGCATAACAATTATTTTAAGAATTATAGATACAGAACTCCTCTATGCACTCGATATGTCCGATTTTAAAATAGCTTTTTGGTGAAAGCACATTTTGCAATATTCTAAGTACATAGCCCGGCCATCACGGGCTAGCTATTTAGACACCCGGCAAGTTTAGCCTTCACCAAAATCAGATTTACTATTATAAAAGTTTGATTACTTTTTGTTGTCTTCGTCAGAATGCACTCCCAGGACTGCTACTTCAATAACAAATGTTGGTTTGGTCCAAAATAATCCATCGTTATATCCGAATAGCGGCGTTTTGTTAGTGCGTCCCAGACACTATCCGAAATGGTAAATCAGGGTCAATTCGTGACAAAAAAATTCTAAATATTCCAATACCGTACCATGAAGCATGTCAACCGCTGTTTAAAATAAATTTTTATGCAATTTATCTCGTAAAAAAGCGATAATATTCCGACCGGGAATCTCCTTTTCAGCAAACAGAGGAAAAAACACAAAGACGGGGGCGACCAGTGCACGCGCCTAATGCCCATTGTCCCTTGATCGGCCACTTGAGAAAGGCGATAATGTGTTTCAGCCTGGGGCTGGGATGACGACATTCAGGTTTTTCCCGGGCTTTGAGAGCCTATTGGAGCCGTGGGAAGTGTCACGTTACCGCAGAGATCCTTTGTAATTGAATGAGATGTCAAAGAAAGACAATAAATGGTCAGACAGGCCACTTCCTGTAAAGGAATCTCTCAGGTTTTGACCTGCCATTTGAGTTCTGTTATACTCACAGACACCATTCAAACAGTTTTAGAAACTTTGGAGTGTTTTCTATCCAAAGCCAATAATTATATGCATATTCTAGTTACTGGGCAGGAGTAGTAACCAGATTAAATCGGGTACGTTTTTTATCCAGCCGTGTCAATACTGCCCCCTATCCCTAACAGGTTAAACGTAATGATAACTCTGTTAGGACTGTCAGGTCAGCGGCTGGTTGGGTTAGGAAACGCCCCAGTGAGACTCATAGAGACTAATGCAGACACTGAGGGTTTTTCATACAGAATTCATTAGAATACCTGTGTGGGTGTAGGATTAGAATCCAAGTCTGTAGCCCATTTTTATTTTTAACTTTCGAGAGACCCCATGGAGGTCATGGGTCAAAGGTCAAGTACGCCAAGGTTTTTCTGTCTGAGGTTCTTATTGTCACTGAGTGTACTGGAGATGTAACAGTCATGTTTTCCTACGGGGTCTTTGAATTTCCCTAGTTCTCTTTGGAGAATAGTCTTTGCACTGGAATATTTGGTGACATATGTATTGCAAGGTATTGCATACCTCATTTTGTTTCTATTATATTATGCAAGTGTAATTCAGCAGGGGAGAATGTAACAGGGTTGGTTATGTTTCCACTTGCCTCTAAAGAAAGGTGTATTTAATGTTCAAGCATTCTTATTGGTTGGTTCAACTCTGATGACAATAAGGCTTGTTGTGATTGGCCCCGCTTGCAGATAGGGGGGAGATCGCGAACGTCAGGTCTTCCCAGTATGAAAATGTGATGCAAGGGGTAGGTCACGTTCTGAATACTGTTTTATATTTTACAATGTGTACAAGTTTGCTGTACGTTACTGATTTATACATGTGTGGGTATATGGTACCTGTTAGGGATTGAGGGGCTTTCTGGGATGTGCTTTGGCATATGATTGCTGTAAATAAGTGTGTTAGCTAGCAGACACCGACGTAATGGTCACATAAGCCCACTGCTAACACAGTTGTCTTCATGCTACAGATTTTACCATCGACAGCCATCAGTATCAATAAGCCCTGCACAACTAACGTGCTGTTTCCCATTTAACAACAGGAATAAATGATGCTCAACTGGGACCGCTGGCTGATGTGATTTATTAGGAGAAAACACAACGCAAGGAGAGTACGATTTACATCTGTTACACACAATTTTGAACATGAAAAGTTATTAATAAACAAATTAGGCACATTTGGGCAGTCTTGATACAACATTTTCGACAGAAATGCAATGGTTCATTGGATCAGTCTACAACTTTGCACACACACCCACACACACACACACTGCTGCCATCTAGTGCTCAAAATCTAAATTGCACATGGGCTGGAATAATACATTATGGCCTTTCTCTTGCATTTCAAAGATGATGATACAAAGAAAATACAAAAGAACAGTTGGTTTTTCTTTGTATTATCTTTTACCAGATCTATTGTGTTATATTCTACTACATTCCGTTCAAATTTCCACAAACTTCAAAGTGTTTCCTTTCAAATGGTACCAAGAATATGCATATCCTTGCTTCAGGGCCTAAGCTACAGGCAGTTAGATTTGGGTATGTCATTTTACGCGAAAATGTTTAAAAAGGGGCGCATCCTTAGGAGGTTTTAAGAAACACAAGCTGCTTTACGAAATTAAAAGCAATCGCAGCGTTGAGTTTAATAGTTAAACAACAGTCTAGCTATGTTTTTCTCTCCCTTGAGGAGGCTATAGAAAAGTAGGCTGTGTTTTTATTTGTAGTCTCGCTCAACTCTCCGACATTTTGAATTTGAAATACAGGTACTGTAGCCAACTTAGCTAAGTCTCCCTCTTTTCCTCAGAGAAAACAGCCTCATTCTAGTCACCCTTCAAAAGACACGACCCATAATACCGCTACTACATTAGTTTTTTCTTCTATCGGGCATTGGCAGGTCGCACTTTATATTCATAAAGCATATCTCGGACGTTCTAAGCTAGGCTACTTGCTGACTTGTTTAGCCTACAGTCATGTTACCTCATCAGCTGGCTGTAGCTAACAGCCTGGGGTGCGTTCAGCAGTATGCAACGTTTTGGAACGTTCGGATACAAATATGCTACAGTATGTAGAACACAGCGGAATGTGCTGAGGGGAGGACGGCTCATAGTAATGGCTGGAACGGAGTCAATGGAATGCTAGAAACCACATGGAAACCAGATGGAAACCAGATGGAAACCAGATGGAAACCACATGGAAACCAGATGGAAACCACATGGAAACCACATGGAAACCAGATGGAAACCACATGGAAACCACATGGAAACCAGATGGAAACCAGATGGAAACCAGATGGAAACCACATGGAAACCACATGGAAACCAGATGGAAACCAGATGGAAACCAGATGGAAACCACATGGAAACCAGATGGAAACCAGATGGAAACCACATGGAAACCACATGGAAACCACATGGAAACCAGATGGAAACCACATGGAAACCAGATGGAAACCAGATGGAAACCACATGGAAACCAGATGGAAACCACATGGAAACCACATGGAAACCACATGGAAACCAGATGGAAACCAGATGGAAACCACATGGAAACCAGATGGAAACCAGATGGAAACCACATGGAAACCAGATGGAAACCAGATGGAAACCACATGGAAACCACATGGAAACCACATGGAAACCAGATGGAAACCAGATGGAAACCAGATGGAAACCACATGGAAACCAGATGGAAACCACATGGAAACCACATGGAAACCAGATGGAAACCACATGGAAACCATATGGAATCCAGATGGAAACCAGATGGAAACCAGATGGAAACCACATGGAAACCACATGGAAACCAGATGGAAACCAGATGGAAACCAGATGGAAACCACATGGAAACCAGATGGAAACCACATGGAAACCACATGGAAACCAGATGGAAACCACATGGAAACCAGATGGAAACCAGATGGAAACCACATGTTTGATACCGTTCCATTGACTCCAGCAGCCTCCGCTGGTAGGACCTGCTGAAAATGGAATAACATCAGATATTTTTTAAATGTCATTTCACCTTTATTTAACCAGGTGGCAAGCTGAGAACAAGTCCTTTATTTAACCAGGTAGGCTAGTTGAGAACAAGTCCTTTATTTAACCAGGTAGGCTAGTAGAGAACAAGTCCTTTATTTAACCAGGTGGCCAGCTGAGAACAAGTCCTTTATTTAACCAGGTAGGCTAGTTGAGAACAAGTCCTTTATTTAACCAGGTTAGGCTAGTTGAGAACAAGTCCTTTATTTAACCAGGTAGGCTAGTTGAGAACAAGTCCTTTATTTAACCAGGTAGGCTAGTTGAGAACAAGTCCTTTATTTAACCAGGTAGGCCAGCTGAGAACAAGTCCTTTATTTAACCAGGTAGGCTAGTAGAGAACAAGTCCTTTATTTAACCAGGTAGGCTAGTAGAGAACAAGTCCTTTATTTAACCAGGTAGGCCAGCTGAGAACAAGTCCTTTATTTAACCAGGTAGGCTAGTTGAGAACAAGTCCTTTATTTAACCAGGTAGGCTAGTAGAGAACAAGTCCTTTATTTAACCAGGTAGGCTAGTAGAGAACAAGTCCTTTATTTAACCAGGTAGGCTAGTAGAGAACAAGTCCTTTATTTAACCAGGTAGGCCAGCTGAGAACAAGTCCTTTATTTAACCAGGTAGGCTAGTTGAGAACAAGTCCTTTATTTAACCAGGTAGGCTAGTAGAGAACAAGTCCTTTATTTAACCAGGTAGGCTAGTAGAGAACAAGTCCTTTATTTAACCAGGTAGGCTAGTTGAGAACAAGTCCTTTATTTAACCAGGTAGGCCAGTTGAGAACAAGTCCTTTATTTAACCAGGTAGGCTAGTTGAGAACAAGTCCTTTATTTAACCAGGTAGGCCAGTTGAGAACAAGTCCTTTATTTAACCAGGTAGGCTAGTTGAGAACAAGTCCTTTATTTAACCAGGTAGGCTAGTTGAGAACAAGTCCTTTATTTAACCAGGTGGGCTAGTTGAGAACAAGTCCTTTATTTAACCAGGTAGGCTAGTTGAGAACAAGTCCTTTATTTAACCAGGTAGGCTAGTAGAGAACAAGTCCTTTATTTAACCAGGTAGGCCAGTTGAGAACAAGTCCTTTATTTAACCAGGTAGGCCAGTTGAGAACAAGTCCTTTATTTAACCAGGTAGGCCAGTTGAGAACAAGTCCTTTATTTAACCAGGTAGGCTAGTAGAGAACAAGTCCTTTATTTAACCAGGTAGGCCAGTTGAGAACAAGTCCTTTATTTAACCAGGTAGGCTAGTAGAGAACAAGTCCTTTATTTAACCAGGTAGGCTAGTTGAGAACAAGTCCTTTATTTAACCAGGTAGGCTAGTTGAGAACAAGTCCTTTATTTAACCAGGTAGGCTAGTAGAGAACAAGTCCTTTATTTAACCAGGTAGGCTAGTAGAGAACAAGTCCTTTATTTAACCAGGTAGGCTAGTTGAGAACAAGTCCTTTATTTAACCAGGTAGGCTAGTTGAGAACAAGTCCTTTATTTAACCAGGTAGGCTAGTTGAGAACAAGTCCTTTATTTAACCAGGAGGCCAGTTGAGAACAAGTCCTTTATTTAACCAGGTAGCCTAGTTGAGAACAAGTCCTTTATTTAACCAGGTAGGCTAGTAGAGAACAAGTCCTTTATTTAACCAGGTAGGCTAGTTGAGAACAAGTCCTTTATTTAACCAGGTAGGCTAGTTGAGAACAAGTCCTTTATTTAACCAGGTAGGCTAGTTGAGAACAAGTCCTTTATTTATCCAGGTAGGCTAGTTGAGAACAAGTCCTTTATTTAACCAGGTAGGCTAGTAGAGAACAAGTCCTTTATTTAACCAGGTAGGCTAGTTGAGAACAAGTCCTTTATTTAACCAGGTAGGCTAGTTGAGAACAAGTCCTTTATTTAACCAGGTAGGCTAGTTGAGAACAAGTCCTTTATTTAACCAGGTAGGCTAGTTGAGAACAAGTCCTTTATTTAACCAGGTAGGCTAGTTGAGAACAAGTCCTTTATTTAACCAGGTAGGCTAGTTGAGAACAAGTCCTTTATTTAACCAGGTAGGCTAGTGGAGAACAAGTCCTTTATTTAACCAGGTAGGCTAGTTGAGAACAAGTCCTTTATTTAACCAGGTAGGCCAGTTGAGAACAAGTCCTTTATTTAACCAGGTAGGCTAGTAGAGAACAAGTCCTTTATTTAACCAGGTAGGCTAGTTGAGAACAAGTCCTTTATTTAACCAGGTAGGCTAGTTGAGAACAAGTCCTTTATTTAACCAGGTAGGCTAGTTGAGAACAAGTCCTTTATTTAACCAGGTAGGCTAGTTGAGAACAAGTCCTTTATTTAACCAGGTAGGCTAG
The DNA here is from genome assembly GCF_905237065.1 of Salmo salar. Taxonomy (NCBI): domain Eukaryota; kingdom Metazoa; phylum Chordata; class Actinopteri; order Salmoniformes; family Salmonidae; genus Salmo; species Salmo salar. The sequence goes on from NW_025547768.1 coordinate 58,473, forward strand.
TTGAGAACAAGTCCTTTATTTAACCAGGTATGCCAGCTGAGAACAAGTCCTTTATTTAACCAGGTAGGCCAGCTGAGAACAAGTCCTTTATTTAACCAGGTAGGCCAGTAGAGAACAAGTCCTTTATTTAACCAGGTAGGCTAGTTGAGAACAAGTCCTTTATTTAACCAGGTAGGCCAGCTGAGAACAAGTCCTTTATTTAACCAGGTAGGCCAGCTGAGAACAAGTCCTTTATTTAACCAGGTAGGCCAGTAGAGAACAAGTCCTTTATTTAACCAGGTAGGCTAGTTGAGAACAAGTCCTTTATTTAACCAGGTAGGCCAGCTGAGAACAAGTCCTTTATTTAACCAGGTAGGCTAGTAGAGAACAAGTCCTTTATTTAACCAGGTAGGCTAGTTGAGAACAAGTCCTTTATTTATCCAGGTAGGCTAGTTGAGAACAAGTCCTTTATTTATCCAGGTAGGCTAGTTGAGAACAAGTCCTTTATTTATCCAGGTAGGCTAGTTGAGAACAAGTCCTTTATTTATCCAGGTAGGCTAGTTGAGAACAAGTCCTTTATTTAACCAGGTAGGCTAGTTGAGAACAAGTCCTTTATTTAACCAGGTAGGCTAGTTGAGAACAAGTCCTTTATTTAACCAGGTAGGCTAGTTGAGAACAAGTCCTTTATTTAACCAGGTAGGCTAGTTGAGAACAAGTCCTTTATTTAACCAGGTAGGCTAGTTGAGAACAAGTCCTTTATTTAACCAGGTAGGCTAGTTGAGAACAAGTCCTTTATTTAACCAGGTAGGCTAGTTGAGAACAAGTCCTTTATTTAACCAGGTAGCCTAGTTGAGAACAAGTCCTTTATTTAACCAGGTAGGCTAGTTGAGAACAAGTCCTTTATTTAACCAGGTAGGCCAGTTGAGAACAAGTCCTTTATTTAACCAGGTAGGCCAGTTGAGAACAAGTTCTCATTTGCAACTGTGACCTGGCCAAGATAAAGCAAAGCATTGAGACAAAAACACGGAGTTACACATGGGATAAACAAACGTACAGTCCAATAACACAATAGAAAAGCTGTATACAGTGTGTGCAAATGAAGTAAGGAGGTAAGGCAATAAATAGGCCATAGTGGCGAAGTAATTACAATTTAGCAAATTGACACTGGCGTGATAGATGTGCAGATGATGTGCAAGTAGAAATACTGGTGTGCAAATAGACTACATGGAATTCCTATCGACAACATTCCAGAAAGCTTTCAACTGAATGTAGCCATTCAGTAGCTTACTGAACGTAGCCATGGTAACATTACCAGTAGCCTACTGAATGTAGCCATGGTAACATTACCAGTAGCTTACTGAACGTAGCCATGGTAACATTACCAGTAGCCTACTGAACGTAGCCATGGTAACATTACCAGTAGTCTACTGAATGTAGCCATGGTAACATTACCAGTAGTCTACTGAATGTAACCATGGTAACATTACCAGTAGCTTACTGAACGTAGCCATGGTAACATTACCAGTAGCCTACTGAACGTAGCCATGGTAACATTACCAGTAGTTTACTGAACATAACCATGGTAACATTACCAGTAGTTTATTGACTGTAACCATAATTTACAAGTAGCATCCTGAATGTAACCATGGTAACATTACCAGTAGTCAATATGCAAATATTTGGTGGCACAGAAAGAAAGGAAAAGGGATAACAAGCTATTGATTTGATTTGATTTGATTCCTCCTGTCAAAACACTATAGATAATCCCTCTTGTTACTAGACTATATCTGACTGGGTAGATAATCCCTCTTGTTACTATATAGACTATATCTGACTGGGTAGATAATCCCTCTTGTTACTAGACTATATCTGACTGGGTAGATAATCCCTCTTGTTACTATATAGACTATATCTGACTGGGTAGATAATCCCTCTTGTTACTATATAGACTATATCTGACTGGGTAGATAATCCCTCTTGTTACTATATAGACTATATCTGACTGGGTAGATAATCCCTCTTGTTACTATATAGACTATATCTGACTGGGTAGATAATCCCTCTTGTTACTATATAGACTATATCTGACTGGGTAGATAATCCCTCTTGTTACTAGACTATATCTGACTGGGTAGATAATCCCTCTTGTTACTATATAGACTATATCTGACTGGGTAGATAATCCCTCTTGTTACTAGACTATATCTGACTGGGTAGATAATCCCTCTTGTTACTAGACTATATCTGACTGGGTAGATAATCCCTCTTGTTACTATATAGACTATATCTGACTGGGTAGATAATCCCTCTTGTTACTAGACTATATCTGACTGGGTAGATAATCCCTCTTGTTACTAGACTATATCTGACTGGGTAGATAATCCCTCTTGTTACTATATAGACTATATCTGACTGGGTAGATAATCCCTCTTGTTACTAGACTATATCTGACTGGGTAGATAACCCCTCTTGTTACTATATAGACTATATCTGACTGGGTAGATAATCCCTCTTGTTACTATATAGACTATATCTGACTGGGTAGATAATCCCTCTTGTTACTATATAGACTATATCTGACTGGGTAGATAATCCCTCTTGTTACTATATAGACTATATCTGACTGGGTAGATAATCCCTCTTGTTACTATATAGACTATATCTGACTGGGTAGATAATCCCTCTTGTTACTAGACTATATCTGACTGGGTAGATAATCCCTCTTGTTACTATATAGACTATATCTGACTGGGTAGATAATCCCTCTTGTTACTAGACTATATCTGACTGGGTAGATAATCCCTCTTGTTTCTAGACTATATCTGACTGGGTAGATAATCCCTCTTGTTACTAGACTATATCTGACTGGGTAGATAATCCCTCTTGTTTCTAGACTATATCTGACTGGGTAGATAATCCCTCTTGTTACTAGACTATATCTGACTGTGTAGATAATCCCTCTTGTTACTATATAGACTATATCTGACTGGGTAGATAATCCCTCTTGTTACTATATAGACTATATCTGACTGGGTAGATAATCCCTCTTGTTACTAGACTATATCTGACTGGGTAGATAATCCCTCTTGTTACTATATAGACTATATCTGACTGGGTAGATAATCCCTCTTGTTTCTAGACTATATCTGACAGGGTAGATAATCCCTCTTGTTTCTAGACTATATCTGACTGGGTAGATAATCCCTCTTGTTACTATATAGACTATATCTGACTGGGTAGATAATCCCTCTTGTTACTAGACTATATCTGACTGGGTAGATAATCCCTCTTGTTACTAGACAATATCTGACTGGGTAGATAATCCCTCTTGTTTCTAGACTATATCTGACTGGGTAGATATTCCCTCTTGTTACTTTATAGACTATATCTGACTGGGTAGATAATCCCTCTTGTTACTATATAGACTATATCTGACTGGGTAGATAATCCCTATTGTTTCTAGACTATATCTGACTGGGTAGATAATCCCTCTTGCCTCTAAACTACATGTGACTAGCTAAATAACTTTATTTTGAGTTAGTATGGACCGAGTGACTCAGACTTGAGCAATTGGACTCGAGCACAGGGGACTTGGGACTCGATACGGATTTGAGGTTTAGTAGTCCACTACATGACTGGGTGAAACAGTCCTTATCTGGAGGTTTAGTGACTCCACTACATGACTGGGTGAAACAGTCATTAGCCTCCGTTCTACTTTAGGACATCAGTGTGGCTGTGGCATCTAGAACGTTGATAAGTGTGGAAATGACGTGACTGAATGATACAGGTGTAACTCATGCTAGTGTACGGAGCTATCTGGCGTTTGTGCTACTCTTTCTCTCTCACTCAACTTGTGTGTGTCAGTTTGTTTTGTAACTAATGTGCAATATCTATGGAGGAGGAATTAGGAATTGACATGGCCAGATAATTCCTATATAATATTCTTCTTCTATATGTTTGTCATATTTCTGCGGTTGGGAAGAGAATAGGATGTGTTGCAGAAAAATATGTTGTTAGGACAAGACTACAGCTTATAGGATGTTAATTTGATCACTCTTTCGTTGCTGAACATTTTAAAAAGGCTTTGAAAGTTTAAAATGTCAGACTTGATTTTCCTAAAGAAAAAATGTGTCCACCCCTACAAAAAATATCCATTAATTATAATCCACGCAATAATTCACATTTCCTGCTTCTGCAGGATTTTTTTCCTGCTGTAGCAAGCTGGTTCAATTTAAGATCCTACATATGTACAGTTGAAGTCAGAAGTTTACATACACTTAGGTTGGAGTCATTAAAACTCGTTTTTCAACCACTCCACACATTTTTTGTTAATTAACAAACTATAGTTTTGGCAAGTTTGTTAGGACACCTATTTTGTGCATGACACAAGTAATTTTTCCAACAATTATTTCACTTATAATTCACTGTATCACAATTCCAGTGGGTCAGAAGTTTAAATACACTAAGTTGACTGTGCCTTTAAACAGCTTAGAAAATTCCAGAAAATGATGTCATGGCTTTAGAAGCTTCTGATAGGCTAATTGACAACATTTTAGTCAATTGGAGGTGTACCTGTGGATGCATTTCAAGGCCTACCTTCAAACTCAGTGCCTCTTTGCTTGACATCATGGGAAAATCAAAAGAAATCAGCCAAGACCTCAGAAAAAAAAATTGTAGACCTCCACAAGTCTGGTTCATCCTTGGGAGCAATTTCCAAACGCCTGAAGGTACCACGTTCATCTGTAAAAAAAATAGTACGCAAGTATAAACACCATGGGACCACGCAGCCGTCATACCGCTCAGGAAGGAGACGCGTTCTGTCTCCTAGAGATGAACGTACTTTGGTGCGAAAAGTGCAAATCAATCCCAGAACAACAGCAAAGGACCTTGTGAAGATGCTGGAGGAAACTGGTACAAAAGTATCTATATCCACAGTAAAACGAGTCCTATATCGACATAAACTGCAACTGCACATGGGGACAAAGATCATACTATTTGGAGAAATGTCCTCTGGTCTGATGAAACAAATATAGAACTTTTTGGCCATAATGACCATCGTTATGTTTGGACGAAAAAAGGGGGTTAAATAATAAACAAGTAATTGGTTGAGTGAAGCCAGGTGTGATAAGACAAAGACAGAACAAATGGAAAATGAAAAGTGGATCGGCGGTGGCTAGAAAGCCGGTGACGTCGACCGCCGAAAGCCGCCCGACGCCGGAGAGGGACCGACTTTGGCGGAAGTCGTGACGCAGAATTCACCCAATGTATTGTGGGAAGCTTGTGGAAGGCTACCCGAAACGTTTGACTCAAGTTAAACAATTTACAGGCAATGCTACCAAATACTAATTGAGTGTATGTAAACTTCTGACCCACTGGGAATGTGATGAAAGAAATAAATACAGAAATAAATAATTCTCTCTACGATTATTCTGACATTTCACATTCTTAAAATAAAGTGGTGATCCTAACTGACCTAAAACAGGGAATTTTTACTAGGATTAAATGTCAGGAATTGTGGAAACTAAGTTGAAATGTATTTGGCTAAGGTGTATGTAAACTTCCGACCTTAACTGTATGTATGTTTGTGCACATGGATGTCAGTGATTTATGTTGACTATACGAGGCAATACAAATCTGATGTGATTAAAATTTGACTAATTTGAAAGAGCATTTAGTTGACTAATGTAGCCCATTGTTTCTGTCATTTTTACAATAATTAGACTAAATCACTATTCAAATGACAAAAATGTGACAAAAACTTAATGATATTTTAGTCGACATGACTAAACTAAGGCCTAGATTCAAGTTCCACCCCAACGCCGCCAAAACAACCAAAATGCAGATGTCAGCTAAAGCGGATCTGACTGAATAGAGCCCTAAATCCCCCCCAAAAAGGGTGCCAAAATGAACACTGCCAGGTCCCCAGGCCTTAGAGTTTCAGCTGTTTGCCCTGCTCAGCCCCAAGGTAACCAGGTAACCAGGCCTTAGAGTTTCAGCTGTTTTCCCTGCTCAGCCCCAGGTCCCCAGGTCCCCAGGTCCCCAGGTCCCCAGGCCTTAGAGTTTCAGCTGTTTGCCCTGCTCAGCCCCAGGTCCCCAGGTCCCCAGGCCTTAGAGTTTCAGCTGTTTGCCCTGAACAGCCCCAGGTAACCAGGCCTTAGAGTTTCAGCTGTTTGCCCTGCTCAGCCCCAGGTCCCCAGGTCCCCAGGCGTTAGAGTTTCAGCTGTTTGCCATGCTCAGCCCCAGGTCCCCAGGTCCCCAGGCCTTAGAGTTTCAGCTGTTTGCCCTGAACAGCCCCAGGTAACCAGGCCTTCGAGTTTCAGCTGTTTACCCTGCTCAGCCCCAAGGTAACCAGGCCTTAGAGTTTCAGCCGTTTGCCCTGCTCAGCCCCAGGTCCCCAGGCCTTAGAGTTTCAGCTGTATGCCCTGCTCAGCCCCAGGTAACCAGGTAACCAGGCCTTAGAGTTTCAGCTGTTTACCCTGCTCATCCCCAGGTCCCCAGGTTCCCAGGCCTTAGAGTTTCAGCTGTTTGCCCTGCTTAGCCCCAGGTAACCAGGCCTTAGAGTTTCAGCTGTATGCCCTGCTCAGCCCCAGGTAACCAGGCCTTAGAGTTTCAGCTGTATGCCCTGCTCAGCCCCAGGTCCCCAGGTCCCCAGGCCTTAGAGTTTCAGCTGTTTGCCCTGCTTAGCCCCAGGTCCCCAGGTCCCCAGGTCCCCAGGCCTTAGAGTTTCAGCTGTTTGCCCTGCTCAGCCCCAGGTCCCCAGGTCCCCAGGTCCCCAGGTCCCCAGGCCTTAGAGTTTCAGCTGTTTGCCCTGCTCAGCCCCAAGGTAACCAGGCCTTATAGTTTCAGCTGTTTGCCCTGCTCATCCCCAGGTCCCCAGGTCCCCAGGTCCCCAGGTCCCCAGGCCTTAGAGTTTCAGCTGTTTGCCCTGCTCAGCCCCAGGTCCCCAGGTCCCCAGGTCCCCAGGTCCCCAGGTCCCCAGGCCTTAGAGTTTCAGCTGTTTGCCCTGCTCAGCCCCAGGTCCCCAGGTCCCCAGGTCCCCAGGTCCCCAGGTCCCCAGGCCTTAGAGTTTAAGCTGTTTGCCCTGCTCAGCCCCAGGTCCCCAGTTCCCCAGGCCTTATAGTTTCAGCTGTTTGCCCTGCTCAGCCCCCAGGTCCCCAGGTCCCCAGGTCCCCAGTTCCCCAGGCCTTAGAGTTTCAGCTGTTTGCCCTGCTCAGCCCCAGGTCCCCAGCCATCAGCACTGGACTATATTTACCAGCTTCCTGGGTTACACCAGTCAGCCAGCCCACCGCAGCACCCTGCCTGCCCTGTTATATAACCACCAACCCCCCAGGTCTCTAGTCTCTGGGCTGAGAGAGGAGCCCCCCAGGTCTCTAGTCTCTGGGCTGAGAGAGGACCCCCCCCCCCAGGTCTCTAGTCTCTGGGCTGAGAGAGGAGCCCCCCCAGGTCTCTAGTCTCTGGGCTGAGAGAGGAGCCCCCCCAGGTCTCTAGTCTCTGGGCTGAGAGAGGACCCCCCCCCAGGTATCTGGGCTGAGAGAGGACCCCCCCCAGGTCTCTAGTCTCTGGGCTGAGAGAGGACCCCCCCCAGGTCTCTAGTCTCTGGGCTGAGAGAGGCCCCCCCCCAAGGTCTCTAGTCTCTGGGCTGAGAGAGGACCCCCCCAGGTCTCTAGTCTCTGGGCTGAGAGAGGACCCCCCCCAGGTCTCTAGTCTCTGGGCTGAGAGAGGACCCCCCCCCTCCCAGGTCTCTAGTCTCTGGGCTGAGAGAGGACCCCCCCCTCCCAGGTCTCTAGTCTCTGGGCTGAGAGAGGACCCCCCCCCAGGTCTCTGGGCTGAGAGAGGACCCCCCCCAGGTCTCTAGTCTCTGGGCTGAGAGAGGAGCCCCCCCCCAGGTCTCTGGGCTGAGAGAGGACCCCCCAGGTCTCTAGTCTCTGGGCTGAGAGAGGAGCCCCCCCCCCCCAGGTCTCTAGTCTCTGGGCTGAGAGAGGAGCCCCCCCAGGTCTCTAGTCTCTGGGCTGAGAGAGGACCCCCCCCAGGTCTCTAGTCTCTGGGCTGAGAGAGGACCCCCCACCCAGGTCTCTAGTCTCTGGGCTGAGAGAGGACCCCCCCCAGGTCTCTAGTCTCTGGGCTGAGAGAGGACCCCCCCAGGTCTCTAGTCTCTGGGCTGAGAGAGGAGCCCCCCCCCCCAGGTCTCTAGTCTCTGGGCTGAGAGAGGACCCCCCCCAGGTCTCTAGTCTCTGGGCTGAGAGAGGACCCCCCCAGGTCTCTAGTCTCTGGGCTGAGAGAGGACCCCCCCCAGGTCTCTAGTCTCTGGGCTGAGAGAGGACCCCCCCCCAGGTCTCTAGTCTCTGGGCTGAGAGAGGACCCCCCCAGGTCTCTAGTCTCTGGGCTGAGAGAGGCCCCCCCAGGTCTCTAGTCTCTGGGCTGAGAGAGGACCCCCCCCAGGTCTCTAGTCTCTGGGCTGAGAGAGGACCCCCCCAGGTCTCTAGTCTCTGGGCTGAGAGAGGACCCCCCCCCAGGTCTCTAGTCTCTGGGCTGAGAGAGGACCCCCCCCCCAGGTCTCTAGTCTCTGGGCTGAGAGAGGACCCCCCCTCCCAGGTCTCTAGTCTCTGGGCTGAGAGAGGACCCCCCCCCAGGTCTCTAGTCTCTGGGCTGAGAGAGGACCCCCCCCTAGGTCTCTAGTCTCTGGGCTGAGAGAGGAGCCCCCCCAGGTCTCTAGTCTCTGGGCTGAGAGAGGACCCCCCCCAGGTCTCTAGTCTCTGGGCTGAGAGAGGACCCCCCCCTCCCAGGTCTCTAGTCTCTGGGCTGAGAGAGGACCCCCCCTCCCAGGTCTCTAGTCTCTGGGCTGAGAGAGGAGCCCCCCCAGGTCTCTAGTCTCTGGGCTGAGAGAGGACCCCCCCAGGTCTCTAGTCTCTGGGCTGAGAGAGGACCCCCCCCCAGGTCTCTGGGCTGAGAGAGGAGCCCCCCCCAGGTCTCTGGGCTGAGAGAGGAGCCCCCCCCAGGTCTCTAGTCTCTGGGCTGAGAGAGGACCCCCCCAGGTCTCTAGTCTCTGGGCTGAGAGAGGACCCCCCCCCAGGTCTCTAGTCTCTGGGCTGAGAGAGGACCCCCCCCCCCAGGTCTCTGGGCTGAGAGAGGACCCCCCCCAGGTCTCTGGGCTGAGAGAGGAGCCCCCCCCAGGTCTCTGGGCTGAGAGAGGAGCCCCCCCAGGTCTCTAGTCTCTGGGCTGAGAGAGGAGCCCCCCCCTCCCAGGTCTCTTGTCTCTGGGCTGAGAGAGGACCCCCCAGGTCTCTAGTCTCTGGGCTGAGAGAGGACCCCCCCCCAGGTCTCTAGTCTCTGGGCTGAGAGAGGACCCCCCCCCAGGTCTCTAGTCTCTGGGCTGAGAGAGGAGCCCCCCCAGGTCTCTAGTCTCTGGGCTGAGAGAGGAGCCCCCCCCAGGTCTCTGGGCTGAGAGAGGAGCCCCCCCAGGTCTCTGGGCTGAGAGAGGAGCCCCCCCAGGTCTCTGGGCTGAGAGAGGAGCCCCCCCAGGTCTCTAGTCTCTGGGCTGAGAGAGGAGCCCCCCCCTCCCAGGTCTCTTGTCTCTGGGCTGAGAGAGGACCCCCCCCAGGTCTCTAGTCTCTGGGCTGAGAGAGGACCCCCCCCCCAGGTCTCTAGTCTCTGGGCTGAGAGAGGACCCCCCCCAGGTCTCTAGTCTCTGGGCTGAGAGAGGAGCCCCCCCAGGTCTCTAGTCTCTGGGCTGAGAGAGGAGCCCCCCCCCAGGTCTCTGGGCTGAGAGAGGAGCCCCCCCCCCAGGTCTCTGGGCTGAGAGAGGAGCCATTTTGCTGCCATAGTAAACACACGGCGGACTGTCTGTCACATGAGAAGACAGGGAGGACCGCGGAGATATTATTAGCAGCAAGAATGTACACAGTGGCCTCATGGCAAGGCCAACTAACGTAGGCAGGCACAGGTCTGAAACCTCACAGAACCTCTTCTCCACTCGGAAACTTTAACACGTTTGCTGAAGTGACATTTGTGAACGTGAGGAGGAAATTGTTTTCAGGGTTTTGTTTTTTTTTGTGACTGAGCTTTTTCCGATTCCCCAAGATTCAGACTCTCTGCCACGAGGCTGTGGATCGAAGTTCCAGACTGAGGAGAGGTAAGCTGGAGGACCCCTCCACCATGAGGCCAGTGAGATAACTATAGATAAATCATCTTCAAAGAAATAATAATGTGGCAAAAGTCATTGATGTCTGGTTATACATCTGATCTGACCGTAGTTATAGATCTGATCTGATCTGACTGTAGTTATAGATCTGATCTGATCTGACTGTAGTTATACATCTGATCTGACCGTAGTTATACATCTGATCTGATCTGACTGTAGTTATAGATCTGATCTGACCGTAGTTATAGATCTGATCTGATCTGACTGTAGTTATACATCTGATCTGATCTGACTGTAGTTATACATCTGATCTGACTGTAGTTATACATCTGATCTGACTGTAGTTATAGATCTGATCTGACTGTAGTTATACATCTGATCTGACTGTAGTTATAGATCTGATCTGACTGTAGTTATAGATCTGATCTGACTGTAGTTATACATCTGATCTGATCTGACTGTAGTTATACATCTGATCTGACTGTAGTTATACATCTGATCTGACCGTAGTTATACATCTGATCTGACTGTAGTTATAGATCTGATCTGACTGTAGTTATACATCTGATCTGATCTGACTGTAGTTATACATCTGATCTGACTGTAGTTATAGATCTGATCTGACTGTAGTTATAGATCTGATCTGACTGTAGTTATACATCTGATCTGACCGTAGTTATAGATCTGATCTGACTGTAGTTATAGATCTGATCTGACTGTAGTTATACATCTGATCTGATCTGACTGTAGTTATAGATCTGATCTGACTGTAGTTATAGATCTGATCTGACTGTAGTTATACATCTGATCTGACTGTAGTTATACATCTGATCTGACTGTAGTTATACATCTGATCTGACTGTAGTTATACATCTGATCTGACTGTAGTTATACATCTGATCTGACTGTAGTTATAGATCTGATCTGACTGTAGTTATACATCTGATCTGATCTGACTGTAGTTATACATCTGATCTGACCGTAGTTATAGATCTGATCTGACTGTAGTTATAGATCTGATCTGACTGTAGTTATAGATCTGATCTGACTGTAGTTATACATCTGATCTGACTGTAGTTATAGATCTGATCTGACTGTAGTTATACATCTGATCTGATCTGTAGTTATACATCTGATCTGACTGTAGTTATAGATCTGATCTGACTGTAGTTATAGATCTGATCTGACTGTAGTTATAGATCTGATCTGACTGTAGTTATACATCTGATCTGACTGTAGTTATAGATCTGATCTGACTGTAGTTATAGATCTGATCTGACTGTAGTTATAGATCTGATCTGACTGTAGTTATAGATCTGATCTGACTGTAGTTATAGATCTGATCTGACTGTAGTTATAGATCTGATCTGACTGTAGTTATACATCTGATCTGACTGTGGTTATACATCTGATCTGACTGTAGTTATAGATCTGATCTGACTGTAGTTATAGATCTGATCTGACTGTAGTTATACATCTGATCTGACTGTGGTTATAGATCTGATCTGACTGTAGTTATAGATCTGATCTGACTGTAGTTATACATCTGATCTGACTGTAGTTATACATCTGATCTGACTGTAGTTATACATCTGATCTGACTGTAGTTATACATCTGATCTGACTGTAGTTATAGATCTGATCTGACTGTAGTTATAGATCTGATCTGACTGTAGTTATACATCTGATCTGACTGTAGTTATAGATCTGATCTGACTGTAGTTATAGATCTGATCTGACTGTAGTTATACATCTGATCTGACTGTAGTTATACATCTGATCTGACTGTAGTTATACATCTGATCTGACTGTAGTTATACATCTGATCTGACTGTAGTTATACATCTGATCTGACTGTAGTTATAGATCTGATCTGACTGTAGTTATAGATCTGATCTGACTGTAGTTATACATCTGATCTGACTGTGGTTATAGATCTGATCTGACTGTAGTTATAGATCTGATCTGACTGTAGTTATAGATCTGATCTGACTGTAGTTATAGATCTGATCTGACTGTAGTTATAGATCTGATCTGACTGTAGTTATAGATCTGATCTGACTGTAGTTATAGATCTGATCTGACTGTAGTTATAGATCTGATCTGACTGTAGTTATAGATCTGATCTGACTGTAGTTATAGATCTGATCTGACTGTAGTTATACATCTGATCTGACTGTAGTTATAGATCTGATCTGACTGTAGTTATAGATCTGATCTGACTGTAGTTATAGATCTGATCTGACTGTAGTTATAGATCTGATCTGACTGTAGTTATAGATCTGATCTGACTGTAGTTATACATCTGATCTGACTGTAGTTATAGATCTGATCTGACTGTAGTTATACATCTGATCTGACTGTAGTTATAGATCTGATCTGACTGTAGTTATAGATCTGATCTGACTGTAGTTATACATCTGATCTGATCTGACTGTAGTTATAGATCTGATCTGACTGTAGCTATAGATCTGATCTGACTGTAGTTATAGATCTGATCTGACTGTAGTTATAGATCTGATCTGACTGTAGTTATACATCTGATCTGACTGTAGTTATAGATCTGATCTGACTGTAGTTATAGATCTGATCTGACTGTAGTTATACATCTGATCTGACTGTAGTTATAGATCTGATCTGACTGTAGTTATAGATCTGATCTGACTGTAGTTATACATCTGATCTGACTGTAGTTATACATCTGATCTGACTGTAGTTATAGATCTGATCTGACTGTAGTTATAGATCTGATCTGACTGTAGTTATACATCTGATCTGACTGTAGTTATACATCTGATCTGATCTGACTGTAGTTATACATCTGATCTGACTGTAGTTATACATCTGATCTGACTGTAGTTATACATCTGATCTGACTGTAGTTATACATCTGATCTGACTGTAGTTATAGATCTGATCTGACTGTAGTTATAGATCTGATCTGACTGTAGTTATACATCTGATCTGACTGTAGTTATACATCTGATCTGACTGTAGTTATACATCTGATCTGACTGTAGTTATACATCTGATCTGACTGTAGTTATAGATCTGATCTGACTGTAGTTATAGATCTGATCTGACTGTAGTTATAGATCTGATCTGACTGTAGTTATAGATCTGATCTGACTGTAGTTATACATCTGATCTGATCTGACTGTAGTTATACATCTGATCTGACTGTAGTTATAGATCTGATCTGACTGTAGTTATACATCTGATCTGATCTGACTGTAGTTATACATCTGATCTGACTGTAGTTATAGATCTGATCTGACTGTAGTTATACATCTGATCTGACTGTAGTTATAGATCTGATCTGACTGTAGTTATAGATCTGATCTGACTGTAGTTATACATCTGATCTGACTGTAGTTATAGATCTGATCTGACTGTAGTTATACATCTGATCTGACTGTAGTTATACATCTGATCTGACTGTAGTTATACATCTGATCTGACTGTAGTTATAGATCTGATCTGACTGTAGTTATAGATCTGATCTGATCTGACTGTAGTTATAGATCTGATCTGACTGTAGTTATACATCTGATCTGACTGTAGTTATAGATCTGATCTGATCTGACTGTAGTTATAGATCTGATCTGACTGTAGTTATAGATCTGATCTGATCTGACTGTAGTTATAGATCTGATCTGACTGTAGTTATAGATCTGATCTGACTGTAGTTATAGATCTGATCTGACTGTAGTTATACATCTGATCTGACTGTAGTTATACATCTGATCTGACTGTAGTTATAGATCTGATCTGACTGTAGTTATAGATCTGATCTGACTGTAGTTATAGATCTGATCTGACTGTAGTTATACATCTGATCTGACTGTAGTTATACATCTGATCTGACTGTAGTTATAGATCTGATCTGACTGTAGTTATACATCTGATCTGACTGTAGTTATACATCTGATCTGACTGTAGTTATACATCTGATCTGACTGTAGTTTTAGATCTGATCTGACTGTAGTTATAGATCTGATCTGACTGTAGTTATAGATCTGATCTGATCTGACTGTAGTTATAGATCTGATCTGACTGTAGTTATACATCTGATCTGACTGTAGTTATACATCTGATCTGACTGTAGTTATAGATCTGATCTGACTGTAGTTACAGCACCGTTCAAAAGTTTGGGGTCACTTAGAAATGTCCTTGTTGTTGAAAGAAAAGCACATTTCCTGTCCATTAAAATAACATCAAATTGATCAGAAATGCAGTGTAGACATTGTTAATGTTGTAAATGACTATTGTAGCTGGAAATGGCTGATTTTTAATGGAATATCTACATAGGCGTACAGAGGCCCATTATCAGCAACCATCACTCCTGTGTTCCAATGGCACGTTGTGTTAGCTAATCCAAGTTTATCATTTTAAAAGGCTAATTGATCATTAGAAACCCCTTTTGCAATTATGTTTGCACAGCTGAAAACTGTTGTTCTGATTAAAGAAGCAATAAAACTGGCCTTCTTTAGACTAGTTGAGTATCTGGAGCATCAGCATTTGTGGATTTGATTACAGGCTCAAAATGGCCAGAAACAAAATAACTTTTCTGAAGCTAGTCAGTCTATTCTTGTTCTGAGAAATTAAGGCTATTCCATGTGAGAAATTGCCAAGAAACTGAAGATCTCGTACAACGCTGTGTACTACTCCCTTCACAGAACAGCACAAACTGGCCCTAACCAGAATAGAAAGAGTAGTGGGAGGCCCCGGTGCACAACTGAGCAAGAGGACCAGTACATTAGAGTGTCTAGTTTGAGAAACAGACACCTCACAAGTCCTCAACTGGCAGCTTCATTAAATAGTACCCGCAAAACACCAGTCTCAACGTCAACAGTGAAGAGGCGACTCCGGGATGCTGACCTTCTAGGCAGAGTTGCAAAGAAAAAGCCATATCTCAGACTGGCCAATAAAAATAAAATATTAAAATGGGCAAAAGAACACAGACACTGGACAGAGGAACTCTGCATAGAAGGCCGGCATCCCGGAGTCGCCTCTTCACTGTTGACGTTGAGACTGGTGTTTTGCGGGTACTATTTTCAAAAACAAGGACATTTTCTAAGTGACCCCAAACTTTTGAACGGTAGTGTATACAGCTGGCTATAGTTATAAGTCTGTTTTTGTCGGGACATTTGATGAAGCTAATTTAACAGATTAGTTGGGTGAAAGATAGCCTGGTCGTGCCGTGCATCACTTCTCTCATGCTCCTTATTTATGACAACTAACCCTAATTTATTGGGGGTCAGGGTCATCCCTGTGTCTAATGTAGATCTATAGAGGGTATTTCTGTTGATTCTCCTATCGTTCATCTATAGATCTATAGAGGGTATTTCCGTTGATTTCACAAATACTTTACTAACGCCTAGTATCTGCCGTTCATTGGGATTTTTTAAATTTATTTATAAATACACAAATATGTCATCCAACTTTCCATAGTAAATACTATTTACGTAGCTACGGTACAAGCCCCTAAACTTCCAATATCAACAAAGGTATTTATGTTACAATCCAATTTAGGCTTCACAAAGTCTGGGGAATACCGTGTCGTGAAAGGCGTCACTCCTCGTGAGCCACGGCAGTACTTAGTAATACATAATAATAATTAGAGTTTCCGAATATACCAGACAAGGTGGCCCAGCGATCCGGGAATAAATGACATGAGTAGCTGTCTCTGGTGATTAGCTGACGTAGTGCTGATACTAGCCCTATGAAACGCTCTCGTCTACACACCACAGATAGACCATCGTCAAGGGCAAAACCCCGAGGGAGGTAGTGGGGGACACAGAGAGAGGTGGGGAGTTAGAGAGAGGAGTGGGGGAGGGAGAGAGGAGTGGGGAAGGGAGAGAGAGGAGTGGGGGAGAGAGAGAGAGAGAGGAGTGGGGAGAGAGGGAGAGGAGTGGGGAGAGAGAGTGAGGGAGAGAGAGAGAGGAGTGGGGAGAGAGGGAGAGGAGTGGGGAGAGAGAGAGTGAGGGAGAGAGAGACAGGAGTGGGGAGAGAGGGAGAGGAGTGGGGAGAGAGAGAGGAGAGAGAGAGGAGTGGGGAGAGAGAGAGAGGAGTGAGAGAGAGAGAGAGAGGAGTGGGGGAGGGAGGGAGTGGGGGAGAGGAGTGGGGAGAGAGAGAGAGGAGTGGGGAGAGAGAGAGAGGAGTGGGGAGAGAGAGAGAGGGGAGGGAGAGAGAGAGAGGAGTGGGGGAGGGAGAGAGAGAGAGGAGTGGGGGAGGGAGAGAGGAGTGGGGAGGGAGAGAGAGGAGTGGGGAGGGAGAGAGAGGAGTGGGGGAGAGAGAGAGAGGAGTGGGGAGGGAGAGAGAGGAGTGGGGGAGAGAGGAGTGGGGGAGGGAGAGAGGAGTGGGGAGGGAGAGAGAGAGAGGAGTGGGGGAGAGAGAGAGAGGAGTGGGGGAGAGAGGAGTGGGGAGAGAGAGAGAGGAGTGGGGAGGGAGAGAGGAGTGGGGAGGGAGAGAGGAGTGGGGGAGAGAGAGGAGTGGTGGAGAAAGAGAGAGGAGTGGGGGAGAAGAGAGAGAGAGGAGTGGGGAGAGAGAGAGGAGGGGGAGGGAGAGAGGAGTGGGGAGGGAGAGAGGAGTGGTGGAGGGAGAGAGAGAGAGGAGTGGGGGAGAGAGAGAGAGGAGTGGGGGAGGGAGAGAGAGGAGTGGGGGAGGGAGAGAGAGGAGTGGGGGAGGGAGGGAGAGGAGTGGGGAGGGAGAGAAAAACAGCTGTTTCATGTGACAGCTCTGATAAAGTTAGCCAGTGATGTGGAGATGTGGCCTATTGCTACATGGATCCATTTGGATGATTTAGGAGGCGGAATGGAAATAGAAATCTGCCTGCCTTCCCGGCCTCAGCCCTGGACTCAGGGTGGGTCCTAGCAGGGTCCCCGGCCTCAGCCCTGGACTCAGGGTGGGTCCTAGCAGGGTCCCCGGCCTCAGCCCTGGACTCAGGGTGGGTCCTAGCAGGGTCCCCGGCCTCAGCCCTGGACTCAGGGTGGGTCCTAGCAGGGTCCCCGGCCTCAGCCCTGGACTCAGGGTGGGTCCTAGCAGGGTCCCAGGCCTCAGCCCTGGACTCAGGGTGGGTCCTAGCAGGGTCCCCGGCCTCAGCCCTGGACTCAGGGTGGGTCCTAGCAGGGTCCCCGGCCTCAGCCCTGGACTCAGGGTGGGTCCTAGCAGGGTCCCCGGCCTCAGCCCTGGACTCAGGCTGGGTCCTAGCAGGGTCCCAGGCCTCAGCCCTGGACTCAGGGTGGGTCCTAGCAGGGAGTCAGCAGCAACATGGAGAGTAGTATATGAGTAAGGACCCTGGTCAGAGGTAAAGGACCCTGGTCAGAGGAAAGGACCCTGGTCAGAGGAAAGGACCCTGGTCAGAGGAAAGGACCCTGGTCAGAGGAAAGGACCCTGGTCAGAGGTAAAGGACCCTGGTCAGAGGAAAGGACCCTGGTCAGTGGTAAAGGACCCTGGTCAGAGGTAAAGGACCCTGGTCAGTGGTAAAGGACCCTGGTCAGAGGAAAGGACCCTGGTCAGAGGAAAGGACCCTGGTCAGAGGTAAAGGACCCTGGTCAGTGGTAAAGGACCCTGGTCAGAGGAAAGGACCCTGGTCAGAGGAAAGGACCCTGGTCAGAGGTAAAGGACCCTGGTCAGAGGAAAGGACCCTGGTCAGTGGTAAAGGACCCTGGTCAGTGGTAAAGGACCCTGGTCAGAGGAAAGGACCCTGGTCAGAGGAAAGGACCCTGGTCAGAGGTAAAGGACCCTGGTCAGAGGTAAAGGACCCTGGTCAGAGGAAAGGACCCTGGTCAGTGGTAAAGGACCCTGGTCAGAGGAAAGGACCCTGGTCAGAGGTAAAGGACCCTGGTCAGTGGTAAAGCTGCAGTAACTTTTTCAATAGTGTGTACCAGCTATAGCTAGCCACTGTTGTCACCCACGCCTCATCTTCTGTGGAGTTTATTGGCGGTTGGCATCCAATGTTAAGGTGCATTACTGCCATCTACTGTACTGGAGTGCCTCTGTCTCCCACCTCCGAACCGGAGTCCTAGCTTAGAAATAGACCAATAGAAGTATAAAGAGGGGTTCTTGCAGATGCAGGAATGTCCACATGCAGGAACATCCCAAACTTTTAGGGCTAACTGACCAAATTCACATAGAAATGTGAGTTATAGATCTGTCGTTCTCATTGAAAGCCAGTCTAAGAAGTGGTAGATCTGTTCTATGTGTTATAGATCTATCATTCTCATTGATAGCCAGTCTAAGAAGCGTTAGATCTGTTCTATGTACTCTATTTCTATGCTTCCCGTTCTTAAGTTTAATTTTTGCATCTTTTAATTTAGGTTTTGTACTCAAGCTTCAAACAGATGAAAATACTATATTTTTGGTAATTGAAAATATATTTCATTTCACATTGGTTTAGATGATACAATGATTACACATTGTTTGTTTTGTCACACCAACTGAAATTAGGCCAACTCTTAGAATTATAGCAACCCTGATATATGGCATTTGGTACACAGCCACTCTCAGTCCTCAGGGAAAGGTCAGTGTCAGGTCAAGTGTCGAATCCAAGAAAATACTTTAAATATATAATAAGACTTAAAATTAGTCTTTATATATATATTAGGAAGGAAAGCGGGTGATTTAGAGTTCAATTCCACCTGATATTAACTACATATAAAATTGGTCATGTCGTTTTTTTTGTAAGGATTTTGCCAAAACACAGAAATTATTCCTTTATGTGTGAGTAAAATATTACTGTTCTCAGATGAGTTCTCAGATCATGAAAATGTGTTGTTTTTTTTGCAATACGCTATTCAGTATAGCCATTGTTTAGCTGGAATGGAATGTCCGTGCACTGTATTATTAGATTGGGATATGTGGCTGTCTCACCTAGCTATTTTATAACGAATGCACTTACTGTAAATCGTTCTGAATTAGAGAATCTGATAAATGACTTAAATTTCCCAAAATATAATATTACTGTATTTAATTATATAATTTTTTTTTACAGTGATGTCACAAATGTATCATTTGTAAAGTTCTTAGTAAAGTTATTTGTTACATTTGACTGTAAAACCAAGCAGTACTACTGATATCTCTGGAAGTGAGGCAGATATACAGTATGAATTTTCTTAATATCTGTAACGGTTGTCGTCGGGAATAGAGGACCAAAACGCAGCAGGAATGTGGATGCTCATCTTGTTATTTATTTTAAATAAAGAGAACACCAAAATAACAAAAACCGCACGAACAACAAAACAGTCTTGTCATGCTCACACAGGCAAAACAAGAAACAATCATCCGACATCACTACACCAAACAATTACCCATATATAGGACTCTCAATCAGAGGCAACGAGAAAGCACCTGCCTCCAATTGAGAGTCCAACCCCCCCATTAACCTACACATAGAAATACCACAAACCAGAAAGAACATAGAAATACAAAACATAGAACATAGACCAAAACCCGGAAATAATAAATCAAACACCCTACTATATAAATCACCACCCCGAACCACATAAACAAAATACCCTCTGCCACGTCCTGACCAAACTACAATAACAAATAACCCCTTATACTGGTCAGGACGTGACAATATCTGAAATGAAACAAATACATGTCTGTCATTCATAAAAAGCAAAAAATGGATATACAGTCCCTGCAAAACGTATTCACACCCATAATTGTAGCATCACCACAAAAATGGAAGAGGCAAATGGAAAGAACTTGTCTGTCGGCAATAAAGACCATCAAATTATTATTATTAAAGAAAACTGTGATCAATAAACCAGTTCACTTAAGGACCAAAAAATGGACAAACATGCCATATAGAGTTGAAGTCCGAAGGTTTACTTACACTTAGGTTGGAGTCATTAAAACTCGTTTTTCAACCACTCCACACATTTCATGTTAACAAACTATAGTTTTGGCAAGTCGGTTAGGACATCTACTTTGTGCATGACACAAGTCATGTTTCCAACAATTATTTACAGACAGATTATTTCACTTATAATTCACTGTATCACAATTCCAGTGTGTCAGAAGTTTACATACACTAAGTTGGCTGTGCCTTTAAACAGCTTGGAAAATTCCAGAAAATGATGCCATGGCTTTAGAAGCTTCTGATAGGCTAATTGACATCATTTGAGTCAATTGGAGGTGTACCTGTGGATGTATTTCAAGGCCTACCTTCAAACTCAGTGCCTTTTGCTTGACATCATGGGAAAATCAAAAGAAATGAGCCAAGACCTCAGAAAAAAAATTGTAGACCTCCACAAGTCTGGTTCATCCTTAGGAGCAATTTCCAAATGCCTGAAGGTACCACGTTTATCTGTACAAACAATAGTGCGCAAGTATAAACACCATGGGACCACGCAGCCGTCATACCGCTCAGGAAGGAGACGCGTTCTGTCTCCTAGAGATGAACGTACTTTGGTACGAAAAGTGCAAATCAATCCCAGAACAACAGCAAAGGACCTTGTGAAGATCCTGGAGGAAACAGGTACAAAAGTATATATATCCACAGTAAAACGAGTCCTATATCGACATAACCTGAAAGCCCGCTCAGCAAGGAAGAAGCTACTGCTCCAAAACCGCCATAGAAAAGCCAGACTATGGTTTGCAACTGCACATGGGGACAAAGATCGTACTTTTTGGAGAAATGTCCTCTGGGCTGATGAAACAAAATAGAACTGTTTGGCCATAATGACCATCGTTATGTTTAGAGGAAAAAGGGGGATGCTTGCAAGCCGAAGAACACCATCCCAACCGTGAAGCACGGGGGTGGCAGCATCATGTTGTGGCGGTGCTTTGCTGCAGGAGGGACTGGTGCACTTCACAAAATAGATGGCCTCATGAGGCAGGAAAATGACGTGGATATATTGAAGCAACATCTCAAGACGTCAGTCAGGAAGTTAAAGCTTGGTCTTCCAAATGGACATTGACCCCAAGCATATTTCTAAAGTTGTGTCAAAATGGCTTAAGGACAACAGGGTCAAGGTATTGGAGTGGCCATCAGAAAGCCCTGACCTCAATCCAATAGAAGATTTTTGGGCAGAACTGAAAAAGCGTGTGCGAGCAAGGAGGCCTACAATCCTGACTCAGTTACACCAGCTCTGTCAGGAGGAATGGGCCAAAATTCACCCAACTTATTGTGGGAAGCTTGTGGAAGGCTACCCGAAACGTTTGACCCAAGTTCAACAATTTCAAGGCAATGCTACCAAATACTAATTGAGTGTATGTAAACTTCTGACCCACTGAGAATGTGATGAAAGAAATAAAAGCTGAAATAAATCATTCTCTCTACTATTATTCTGACATTTCACATTCTTAAAATAAAGTGTTGATCATAACTGACCTGAAACAGGGAATTTTTACTAGGATTAAATGTCAGGAATTGTGAAAAACTGAGTTTAAATGTATTTGGCTAAGGTGTATGTAAACTTCCGACTTCAACTGTAGATTCCAAATTAGTTGGGAAGAGATTTTTCAAGTATCGATTCCAAGGCACATGGTTTATGAACTGATACGCAAAACAACGATAGATTTTAATCTTAGAATCTTTCAATTTAAATTATTATACAAAATTTCTTGCAACCAATAGAATGTTATTTATATGGGGAATATAACCATTCCAACTCTGCAGATTCTGCTGCGAAGAGACAGAATCATTAGATCATTTGTTTTGGTACTGCCCTTATGTAGCTTGTTTTTTGGTCACAGGTCCGGGAATGTCTTCAGAATTGTAGTATTTACCTGGAACTAACTCTGCAGATAGCACTACTGGGTGATTTGAAAAGTCATAGTCAGTCAATCAATAATATAATAATATGTTTAGCAAAAATGTTTATCTTTAATTTACAATCTGTAGAAGCTATGAGAATAGAAAGGTTCAGAACTTCGTGAAGTATCACAGCACAGTTGAAAATATATGGCAAATGGAAATCCAATATGGATTGTGTTAAGAGATAGATGGGAGGGGTTGAATGGAGCTGAAGGTTGGGACTAATAACAACAAGAAAACTAATGTAAAACATACTGTGTCCGTAAAACGTATATAGGTTAGGAACTTTGGTGAAAGAGCTTGAAAGAAAATGGCAAATAGAAATCAAACAGGAGAGCCTCATCATACATCTTTGGGAGAGGTTGAGGGTAGAGGAAGGACATCAGTAATAGATGGTTGAGGGTAGAGGAAGGACATCAGTAATAGATGGTTGAGGGTAGAGGAAGGACATCAGTAATAGATGGTTGAGGGTAGAGGGTAGAGGAAGGACATCAGTAATAGATGGTTGAGGGTAGAGGAAGGACATCAGTAATAGATGGTTGAGGGTAGAGGGTAGAGGAAGGACATCAGTAATAGATGGTTGAGGGTAGAGGAAGGACATCAGTAATAGATGGTTGAGGGTAGAGGAAGGACATCAGTAATAGATGGTTGAGGGTAGAGGAAGGACATCAGTAATAGATGGTTGAGGGTAGAGGAAGGACATCAGTAATAGATGGTTGAGGGTAGAGGAAGGACATCAGTAATAGATGGTTGAGGGTAGAGGAAGGACATCAGTAATAGATGGTTGAGGGTAGAGGAAGGACATCAGTAATAGATGGTTGAGGGTAGAGGAAGGACATCAGTAATAGATGGTTGAGGGTAGAGGAAGGACATCAGTAATAGATGGGAGAGGTTGAGGAAGGACAGGAGTCAAAACAAACACAATAGCACTATTGTAAAATAGACTGCATCCATAAAATGTGTATAGTATAAGATGGAAGTAGGAGCCTAAGTGTTGTTGTTCACTAGTTTACTCCAATTAGGGGAGGGATGGAAGGGTTAGAAAGTAATGAAGGAAAATATACTGCTCAAAAAAATAACACTTAAACAACACAATGTAACTCCAAGTCAATCACACTTCTGTGATATCAAACTGTCCACTTAGGAAGCAACACTGATTGACAATAAATTTCACATGCTGTTGTGCAAATGGAATAGACAACAGGTGGAAATTATAGGCAATTAGCAAGACACCCCCAATAAAGGAGTGGTTCTGCAGGTGGTGACCGCAGACCACTTCTCAGTTCCTATGCTTCCTGGCTGATGTTTTGGTCACTTTTGAATGCTGGCGGTGCTTTCACTCTAGTGGTAGCATGAGACGGAGTCTACAACCCACACAAGTGGCTCAGGTAGTGCAGCTCATCCAGGATGGCACATCAATGCGAGCTGTGGCAAGAAGGTTTGCTGTGTCTGTCAGCGTAGTGTCCAGAGCATGGAGGCGCTACCAGGAGACAGGCCAGTACATCAGGAGACGTGGAGGAGGCCGTGAGGAGGGCAACAACCCAGCAGCAGGACCGCTACCTCCGCCTTTGTGCAAGGAGGAGCAGGAGGAGCACTGCCAGAGCCCTGCAAAATGACCTCCAGCAGGCCACAAATGTGCATGTGTCTGCTCAAACGGTCAGAAACAGACTCCATGAGGGTGGTATGAGGGCCCGACATCCACAGGTGGGGGTTGTGCTTACAGCCCAACACCGTGCAGGACGTTTGGCATTTGCCAGAGAACACCAAGATTGGCAAATTCGCCACTGGCACCCTGAGCTCTTCACAGATGAAAGCAGGTTCACACTGAGCACATGTGACAGACGTGACAGAGTCTGGAGACGCCGTGGAGAACGTTCTGCTGCCTGCAACATCCTCCAGCATGACCGGTTTGGCGGTGGGTCAGTCATGATGTGGGGTGGCATTTCTTTGGGGGCCGCACAGCCCTCCATGTGCTCGCCAGAGGTAGCCTGACTGCCATTAGGTACCGAGATGAGATCCTCAGACCCCTTGTGAGACCATATGCTGGTGCGGTTGGCCCTGGGTTCCTCCTAATGCAAGACAATGCTAGACCTCATGTGGCTGGAGTGTGTCAGCAGTTCCTGCAAGAGGAAGGCATTGATGCTATGGACTGGCCCGCCCGTTCCCCAGACCTGAATCCAATTGAGCACATCTGGGACATCATGTCTCGCTCCATCCACCAACGCCACGTTGCACCACAGACTGTCCAGGAGTTGGCGGATGCTTTAGTCCAGGTCTGGGAGGAGATCCCTCAGGAGACCATCCGCCACCTCATCAGGAGCATGCCCAGGCGTTGTAGGGGAGGTCATACAGGCACGTGGAGGCCACACACACTACTGAGCCTCATTTTGACTTGTTTTAAAGACATTACATCAAAGTTGGATCAGCCTGTAGTGTGGTTTTCCACTTTAATTTTTAGTGTGACTCCAAATCCAGACCTCCATGGGTTGATAAATTGGATTTCCATTGATTATTTTTGTGTGATTTTGTTGTCAGCACATTCAACTATGTAAAGAAAAAAGTATTTAATAAGATTATTTCATTCATTCAGATCTAGGATGTGTTCCCTTTATTTTTTTGAGCAGTGTATATTGAAATAAAAGACATGTATGTATATATATATATATAATATAATAATATAATATAATATATATATATATATATAATACAGAACCAGTCAAATGTTTGGACACCTAATAATTCCAGGGTTTTTCTTTATTTTTACTATTTTCTACATTGTAGAATAATAGTGAAGACATCAAAACTATGAAATAACACATATGGAATCATGTAGTAACTAAAAAAGTGTTCAAATCAATTTTTGAGTCTGTTTTTGACATTGTCATTGTGGGGTATTGTGTGTAAATTGATGAGGAACATTTTTAATTTAATCCATTTTAGAATAAGGCTGTAACGTAACAAAATGTGTAAAAAGTCAAAGGGTCTGAATACTTTCTGAATGCAATGTACAATTACAGTAATTGTAAGGTCCCTCAGTCTAGCAGTGCATTTAAAACACAGATTCAACCATAACAACCAGGGAGGTTTCCCAACGCCTTGCATCCAAATGTATTTAGTCTGGGTAAAAATTAAATAAGAAGCAAACATTGAATATGCCTTTTGAGCATCCAATTACACTTGTAAAATGTTCCTAATTAATAAATTAAAAGCTGAAATGTCTTGAGTCAACAAGTATTCAAGCTCTTTGTTATAGCAAGTCTAAATAAGTTCAGGAGTAAGAATTTGCTTAACAAGTCATGTAAGTCTGTGTGGAATAATAGTGTTTAATATGATTGTTGAATGACTACCTCATCTCTGTACCCCACACATATAATTATCAGGTCGGTTCCTCAATAGAGAAGTACATTTCAACCATAAAGACCAGGGAGGTTTTCCAATACCTCACAGAGAAGGGCACCTATTGGTAGATGGGTAAAAATAAAAAGCAGACATTGAATATCCCTTTGAGCATGGTGAAGTTATTAATTACACTTTGGATGGGGTATAAATACTCCCAGTCACTACAAAGATACAGGCGTCCTTCCTAACTCAGCTGCCGGAGAGGAAGGAAACCGCTCAGGGATTTCACCATGAGGCCAATGGTGACTTTAAAACAGTTACAGAGTTTAATGGCTGTGATAGGAGAAAACAGAGGATGGATCAACAACATTGTCAGGGATTTCTTCGTCGTCAGACGATATGGCGAAAATCATCGTCGGAAAAAGAGGACCAATATGCAGCAGAGTTGAGAGAGTTCATTTTGAACATTTAATAAACTCAAAAATGAACATACAAAATAACAAAAATGAACTCACGATTACTAGACAGTCCTGTTAGGCTCATACACGCTAAACAAGAAACAATCTCCCACAAATACACAGACAAACACACCCAACTAATATAGGACTTCCAATCAAAGGCAACACCACACAGCTGCCTTCAATTGGAAGTCCACCCCAATTAACTCAACATAGACATACAACCAGCTAGATCAACATAGAAATACGTAAACAAGGAACAGTGCCCAAAACCCCGGAATACTAAATCAAATGCCCTTTTAGAAAAAACACCACCCCGAACCACATAAACCAAATACCCTCTGCCACGTCCTGACCAAACTACAATAACAATTAACCCTTATACTGGCCAGGACGTGACAAACATTGTAGTTACTCCACAATACTAACCTACATGACAGATTGAAAATAAGGAAGCATGTATAGAATAAAAATATTCCAAAACATGTATTAAAGCACTAAAGTTAAATTGCAAAATATATAGCAAAAAATGTACTTTATGTCCTGAATACAAAGCATTGTGTTTGGGGCAAATCCAACAACACATCATCGATTACCATTCTTCATATTTTCAAGCATGGTGGTGGCTGCATCATGTTATGGATATGCTTGTCATCGACAAGGACTAGGGAGTTGTTTAGGATAAAAAGAAACGGAATAGAGCTAAGCACAGGCAAAATCCTACAAAACCTGGATCAGTCTGCTTTCCACCAGACACTGGGAGATATTCACCTTTCAGCAGGACAATAACCTAAAACACAAGGCCAAATATACACTGGAGTTGCTTACCAAGACGACATTGAATGTTCCTGAGTGGCCTAGTTACAGTTTTGACTTAAATCGACTTGAAAATCTATAGCAGCACTTGAAAATGTCTGTCTAGTAATGATCAACAACCAACCTAACAGAGCATGAAGAATTTTTAAAATAATAACGTGACAATATTGTACAATCCACGTGTGCAAAGTTCTTAGAGACTCAGAAAGACTCACAGCTCTAATGACTCTTAGAGACTCAGAAAGACTCACAGCTGTAATGACTCTTAGAGACTCAAAAAACTCACAGCTGTAATGACTCTTAGAGACTCATCCAGAAAGACTCACAGCTGTAATGGCTCTTAGAGACCCAGAAAGACTCATAGCTGTAATGACTCTTAGAGACTCAAAAGACTCACAGCTGTAATGACTCTTAGAGACTCAAAAAGACTCACAGCTGTAATGACTCTTAGAGACTCAGAAAGACTCACAGCTGTAATCACTCTTAGAGACTCAGAAAGACTCAAAGCTGTAATGACTCTTAGAGACTCAAAAAGACTCATAGCTGTAATCGCTGCCAAAGGTGATTCTACAAAGCATTGACTCGGGGGTGTGAATACCTATGTAAATAAGATATTTCTGTATTTTATTTTCCATAAATTTGCCAACATTTTCTAAAAAACTTATTCACTTTATCATTATGGGGTATTGTGTGTAGGTGGGTGAGAGAAACCATCAATTTAATCTATTTTGAATTCAGGCTGTAACACAACAAAATGTGGAATAAGTCAAGGGGTGAGAATACTTTCTGAAGACACTGCAGCATTTTAGAATGAACTCAATATTTCTATTCATTATTTATATTTATTCATTGTGTGATCTGACTTATATTGAACAAAAATTGACACCAACTCTGGTAAAATGCTCATAAAACCATTCAATACAGTTATTCTCTCTCTCCCTCCCGCTCTCTCTCTCTCTCTCTCCCTCCTTCTCAAATCACTTTCCACCTGCTCTCTTTTTCTGCCACTCTCTCCCCTCCCCATTTCTCCTTCCCCCCACCCCCCAACAGAATGGCTCTCTGTGCGTCCCTGAAAACCCTTGAGGTGTTCCCGTTTAGAGACCCAGAGCTGTCTTCCCTCCTGCTGTCCCAGCTGAACAGCCTGAGACAGGAGAGGATCCTAACTGACGTGCTGCTCTGTTCAGACAACACAGAGATCCCCTGCCATAGAAACGTACTGGTGTCCTCCAGCCTGTACTTCAGGTAAGCTACAATACAGTACAAACTCATTGATTCATTATACAGAGAGCAGAGGACAACCCAACTACAGAACCTCACCTAGCACGACTACAGAACCTCACCTAGCACAACACGACTACAGAACCTCACCGAGCACAACACGACTACAGAACCTCACCTAGCACAACACGACTACAGAACCTCACCTAGCACAACTACAGAACCTCACCGAGCACAACACGACTACAGAACCTCACCTAGCACAACTACAGAACCTCACCTAGCACAACACGACTACAGAACCTCACCTAGCACAACTACAGAACCTCACCTAGCACAACTACAGAACCTCACCTAGCACAACACGACTACAGAACCTCACCTAGCACAACTACAGAACCTCACCTAGCACAACACGACTACGGAACCTCACCGAGCACAACACGACTACAGAACCTCACCTAGCACAACTACAGAACCTCACCTAGCACAACTACAGAACCTCACCTAGCACAACACGACTACAGAACCTCACCTAGCACAACTACAGAACCTCACCTAGCACAACCCGACTACAGAACCTCACCGAGCACAACACGACTACAGAACCTCACCGAGCACAACTACAGAACCTCACCTAGCACGACTACAGAACCTCACCTAACGCAACCCGACTACAGAAGCTCACCTAGCACAACTACAGAACCTCACCTAGCACAACTACAGAACCTCACCTAACGCAACCCGACTACAGAAGCTCACCTAACACAACCCGACTACAGAACCTCACCTAGCACAACTACAGAACCTCACCTAGCACAACACGACTACAGAACCTCACCTAGCACAACTACAGAACCTCACCTAGCACAACTACAGAACCCCACCTAGCACAACTACAGAACCCCACCTAGCACAACTACAGAACCTCACCTAGCACAACTACAGAACCTCACCTAGCACAACTACAGAACCTCACCTAGCACAACTACAGAACCTCACCTAGCACAACACGACTACAGAACCTCACCTAGCACAACTACAGAACCTCACCTAGCACAACACGACTACAGAACCTCACCTAGCACAACTACAGAACCCCACCTAGCACAACTACAGAACCCCACCTAGCACAACTACAGAACCCCACCTAGCACAACTACAGATCCTCACCTAGCACAACTGCAGAACCTCACCTAGCACAACTACAGAACCTCACCTAGCACAACTACAGAACCTCACCTAGCACGACTACAGAACCTCACCTAGCACAACTACAGAACCTCACCTAGCACAACTACAGAACCTCACCTAGCACAACTACAGAACCTCACCTAGCACAACACGACTACAGAACCTCACCTAGCACAACTACAGAACCTCACCTAGCACAACTACAGAACCCCACCTAGCACAACTACAGAACCTCACCTAGCACAACTACAGAACCCCACCTAGCACAACTACAGAACCTCACCTAGCACAACTACAGAACCTCACCTAGCACGACTACAGAACCTCACCTAGCACGACTACAGAACCTCACCTAGCACAACTACAGAACCCCACCTAGCACAACTACAGAACCTCACCTAGCACAACTGCAGAACATCACCTAGCACAACTACAGAACCTCACCTAGCACAACTACAGAACCTCACCTAGCACAACTACAGAACCTCACCTAGCACAACACGACTACAGAACCTCACCTAGCACAACTACAGAACCTCACCTAGCACAACACGACTACAGAACCTCACCTAGCACAACTACAGAACCTCACCTAGCACGACTACAGAACCTCACCTAGCACAACTACAGAACCTCACCTAGCACAACACGACTACAGAACCTCACCTAGCACAACTACAGAACCTCACCTAGCACAACTACAGAACCTCACCTAGCACAACTACAGAACCTCACCTAGCACAACCCGACTACAGAACCTCACCTAGCACGACTACAGAACCTCACCTAGCACGACTACAGAACCTCACCTAGCACAACTACAGAACCTCACCTAGCACAACACGACTACAGAACCTCACCTAGCACAACTACAGAACCTCACCTAGCACAACACGACTACAGAACCTCACCTAGCACAACTACAGAACCTCACCTAGCACAACACGACTACAGAACCTCACCTAGCACAACTACAGAACCTCACCTAGCACAACTACAGAACCTCACCTAGCACGACTACAGAACCTCACCTAGCACAACTACAGAACCTCACCTAGCACAACTACAGAACCCCACCTAGCACAACTACAGAACCTCACCTAGCACAACTACAGAACCTCACCTAGCACAACTACAGAACCTCACCTAGCACAACACGACTACAGAACCTCACCTAGCACAACTACAGAACCTCACCTAGCACAACTACAGAACCTCACCTAGCACGACTACAGAACCTCACCTAGCACAACTACAGAACCTCACCTAACGCAACCCGACTACAGAAGCTCACCTAACACAACCCGACTACAGAACCTCACCTAGCACAACTACAGAACCTCACCTAGCACAACACGACTACAGAACCTCACCTAGCACAACTACAGAACCTCACCTAGCACAACTACAGAACCTCACCTAGCACAACTACAGAACCTCACCTAGCACAACTACAGAACCTCACCTAGCACAACTACAGAACCTCACCTAGCACAACTACAGAACCTCACCTAGCACGACTACAGAACCTCACCTAGCACGACTACAGAACCTCAGCTAGCACAACTACAGAACCTCACCTAGCACAACTACAGAACCTAACACAACCTCACCTAGAACAAGACAACATTATACAGAGACAACCACATTTTCGAGGACCAGCAGGACCGAGTCCCACCCTTAATACACCAGGCTGGGAGGAGAGCTGGTGTTTTGAATAGTGGGTATACTGTAGGAGGGTACAGTACAATGTACATGAGGTGCATGCTTGTACCGATAGGACGCAAGAGGTGGGAGTAGCTCTGTTTTGTACCAACCAGACTGAGTTATATGTAGAAACCAGACTGAGTTATATGTAGAAACCAGACTGAGTTATATGTAGAAACCAGACTGAGTTATATGTAGAAACCAGACTGAGTTATATGTAGAAACCAGACTGAGTTATATGTAGAAACCAGACTGAGTTATATGTAGAAACCAGACTGTGTGTGTGCCTTACCAAATCATGTCCAATCAATGGAATTTACTACAGGTGGACTCCAATCAAGTTGTAGAAACATCTCAAGCATGATCAATGGAAACAGGAAACAGGATGCACATGAGCTCAATTTCGAGTCTCATAGCAAAAGGGTCTGAATACTTATGTAAACAAGTTATTTCAGTTTTTTGTTTTAAACATTTCTAAAAACCTGTTTTCGCTTTGTCATTATGGGGTATTGTGTGTAGATTGATGAGAAAAAACTTCTAGAATTTAATCAATTTTAGAATAAGGCTGTAATGTAACAAAATGGGGGAAAAGGGAAAGGGTCTGAATACTTTCAGAATGAACTCTATAGTAATACTTAATTCACAAGGTATTACAGACGGACCACTTACCATGCCTTTTGAAAGTATTTATACCCCTTAACATATTCCACATTTTGTTGTTACAGCCTGACTTTAAAATGGATTAAATTGTAACACTTTGGGCTTCGTGGGTGTGGAGTCAGGCGCAGGAAGCAGGAAAATGTTTGGTACAATATGTAATTTAATAAGTACTGAAAACCGAGGAAATATGTCCAAACACAACAGGGCGAAACAATAACCCCGAAGTCCAAAATACATGTACCACAAAACCATACACCGTGACGACACGTAACAGAACAGGTGGAGAGGCGGGCTTAAATAATACAACGAATTACTAATGGGAAACAGGTGTAACTCATAAAGACATGACTAACAGAAAAACGAAAAAGGGATCGATGGCAGCTAGTAGGCCGGTGACGACGAGCGCCGAGCGCCACCCGAACAGGGAGAAGATCCGCCCTCAGCAGTAGTCGTGACATAAATTGATGTTTTTTTCTCACCCATCTACACACAATACCCCATAACGGCAAAGTGAAAACATGTTTTTAGAATTTTTGCAAATATTTTTTTATTTAAATGCACTAATATCTAATTTACATAAGTATACATGATCCTAAGTCAATATATGTCAGAATCACCTTTGGCAGTGATTACAGCGGTGAGTCATTCTGGGTAGAGTCTTCAATCTTTGTCAAGTTGGTTGTTGATCATTGCTAGACAGCCATTTTCCTGTCTTGCCATATATTTTCAAGCTGATTCAACTCAACTGTAACTAGGACACTCAGGAACATTCAATGTCATCTTGGTAGGCAACTCCAGTGTTATTTGGCCTTGTGTTTTAGGTTATTGTCTTGCTGAAAGGTGCATTTGTCTACAAGTGTCTGTTGGAATGCAAACTGAATCAGGTTTTCCTCTAAATTTTGTCTGTCCTTAGCTCTACTGCGTTTGTTTTTTATCCTAAACAACTCCCTAGTCCTAAACGATTGCAAGCATACCCATAACATGTTGCAGCCACCATCATGCTTGAAAATATGAAGAGTGGTACTCAGTGATGTGTTGTGTTGGATTTGACTCAAACATAACGCTTTGTATTCAGGACAAAAAGTTAATTTCTTAGCAAAGGTTTTTGCAGATTTACATTAATGCCTTATTTGCAAACAGGATTAATGTTTTGGAATATTTTGTCTTGTACAGGCTTTCTTCTTTCTTCTGTCATGTAGGTTAGTATTGTGGAGTAAATACAATGTTGTTGATCCATCCTCTGTTTTCTCCTATCATAGCCATTAAACTCTGTAACTGTTTTAAAGTCACCATTGGCCTCATGGTGAAATCCCTGAGCGGTTTCCTTCCTCTCCGGCAGCTGAGTTAGGAAGGACGCCTGTATCTTTGTAGTGACTGGGTGTATTTATACACCATCCAAAGTGTAATTAATAACTTCATCATGTTCAAAGGGATATTCAATGTCTGCTTTTTATTTTTACCCATCTACCAATAGGTGCCCTTCTCTGTGAGGCATTGGAAAACCTCCCTGGTCTTTGTGGTTGAAATGTACTTCTCTATTGAGGAACCGACCTGATAATTGTATGTGTGGGGTACAGAGATGAGCTCGTCATTCAACAATCATGTTAAATACTATTACTGCAGACAGAGTGATTCCATACAATTTATTATGTAACTTGTTAAGCAACATTTTACTCTTGAGCTTATTTAGGCTACTTGCCATAACAAAGGGGTTGAAATCCTTTTGATTGAAGACATGTCAGCTTTTAATTTTTAATTCATTTGTAAACATTTCTATAAACATAATTCCACTTTAACATTATGGAGTATTGTGGGTAGGCCAGTTGGGGTATTGTGTGGAGGCCAGTTGGGGTATTGTGTGGTGGCCAGTTGGGGTATTGTGGGTAGACCAGTTGGGGTATTGTGGGTAGGCCAGTTGGGGTATTGTGTGGAGGCCAGTTGGGGTATTGTGGGTAGGCCAGTTGGAGTATTGTGTGGGGGGCCAGTTGGGGTATTGTGTGGGTAGGCCAGTTGGGGTATTGTGGGTAGGCCAGTTGGGGTATTGTGTGGGGCCAGTTGGGGTATTGTGGGTAGGCCAGTTGGGGTATTGTGTGGGGGCAAGTTGGGGTATTGTGGGTAGGCCAGTTGGGGTATTGTGTGGATGCCAGTTGGGGTATTGTGTGGAGGCCAGTTGGGGTATTGTGTGGAGGCCAGTTGGGGTATTGTGTGGGGAGGCAAGTTGGGGTATTGTGTGGAGGCAAGTTGGGGTATTGTGGGGAGGCAAGTTGGGGTATTGTGGGGAGGCAAGTTGGGGTATTGTGTGGAGGCCAGTTGGGGTATTGTGTGGAGGCCAGTTGGGGTATTGTGGGGAGGCCAGTTGGGGTATTGTGTGGAGGCCAGTTGGGGTATTGTGGGTAGACCAGTTGGGGTATTGTGTGGAGGCCAGTTGGGGTATTGTGGGGAGGCCAGTTGGGGTATTGTAGGTAGGCCAGTTGGGGTATTGTGTGGGGCCAGTTGGGGTATTGTGGGTAGGCCAGTTGGGGTATTGTGTGGGGAGCAAGTTGGGGTATTGTGGGTAGGCCAGTTGGGGTATTGTGTGGATGCCAGTTGGGGTATTGTGTGGAGGCCAGTTGGGGTATTGTGTGGAGGCCAGTTGGGGTATTGTGGGTAGGCAAGTTGGGGTATTGTGGGTAGGCCAGTTGGGGTATTGTGGGTAGGCCAGTTGGAGTATTGTGGGTAGGCCAGTTGGGGTATTGTGGGTAGGCCAGTTGGGGTATTGTGGGTAGGGCAGTTGGAGTATTGTGTGGGGGCCAGTTGGGGTATTGTGAGTAGGCCAGTTGGGGTATTGTGGGTAGGCTAGTTGGGGTATTGTGGGTAGGCCAGTTGGGGTATTGTGGGTAGGCCAGTTGGGGTATTGTGGGTAGGCCAGTTGGAGTATTGTGGGTAGGCCAGTTGGGGTATTGTGGGTAGGCCAGTTGGGGTATTGTGGGTAGGCCAGTTGGAGTATTGTGTGGGGGCCAGTTGGGGTATTGTGAGTAGGCCAGTTGGGGTATTGTGGGTAGGCCAGTTGGGGTATTGTGGGTAGGCCAGTTGGGGTATTGTGTGGATGCCAGTTGGGGTATTGTGTGGAGGCCAGTTGGGGTATTGTGTGGAGGCCAGTTGGGGTATTGTGGGTAGGCAAGTTGGGGTATTGTGGGTAGGCCAGTTGGGGTATTGTGGGTAGGCCAGTTGGAGTATTGTGGGTAGGCCAGTTGGGGTATTGTGGGTAGGCCAGTTGGGGTATTGTGGGTAGGCCAGTTGGAGTATTGTGTGGGGGCCAGTTGGGGTATTGTGAGTAGGCCAGTTGGGGTATTGTGGGTAGGCTAGTTGGGGTATTGTGGGTAGGCCAGTTGGGGTATTGTGGGTAGGCCAGTTGGGGTATTGTGGGTAGGCCAGTTGGAGTATTGTGGGTAGGCCAGTTGGGGTATTGTGGGTAGGCCAGTTGGGGTATTGTGGGTAGGCCAGTTGGAGTATTGTGTGGGGGCCAGTTGGGGTATTGTGAGTAGGCCAGTTGGGGTATTGTGGGTAGGCCAGTTGGGGTATTGTGGGTAGGCCAGTTGGGGTATTGTGGGTAGGCCAGTTGGGGTATTGTGGATAGGCCAGTTGGGGTATTGTGGGTAGGCCAGTTGGGCTATTGTGTGGAGGCCAGTTGGGGTATTGTGGGTAGACCAGTTGGGGTATTGTGTGGGGGCCAGTTGGGGTATTGTGGGTAGACCAGTTGGGGTATTGTGTGGAGGCCAGTTGGGGTATTGTGGGTAGGCCAGTTGGGGTATTGTGGGTAGGCCAGTTGGGGTATTGTGGGGACGCCAGTTGGGGTATTGTGTGGTGGCCAGGTAGGGTATTGTGGGTAGGCCAGTTGGGGTATTGTGGGGAGGCCAGTTGGGGTATTATGGGTAGGCCAGTTGGGGTATTGTGTGGGGGCCAGTTGGGGTATTGTGGGAAGGCCAGTTGGGGTATTGTGTGGTGGCCAGTTGGGGTATTGTGGGTTGGCCAGTTGGGGTATTGTGGGGAGGCCAGTTGGGGTATTGTGTGGAGTCCAGTTGGGGTATTGTGGGTAGGCCAGTTGGGGTATTGTGGGTAGGCCAGTTGGGGTATTGTGGGTAGGCCATTTGGGGTATTGTGGGTAGGCTAGTTGGGGTATTGTGGGTAGACCAGTTGGGGTATTGTGGGTAGGCCAGTTGGGGTATTGTGGGTAGACCAGTTGGGGTATTGTGGGTAGGCCAGTTGGTGTATTGTGGGTAGGCCAGTTGGGGTATTGTGTGGAGGCCAGTTGGGGTATTGTGGGTAGGCCAGTTGGGGTATTGTGGGGAGGCCAGTTTGGGAATTGTGGGTAGGCCAGTTGGGGTATTGTGTGGAGGCCAGTTGGGGTATTGTGGGTAGGCCAGTTGGGGTATTGTGGGTAGTTCAGTTGGGGTATTGTGTGGAGGCCAGTTGGGGTATTGTGGGGAGCCCAGTTGGGGTATTGTGGGGAGGCCAGTTGGTGTATTGTGGGTAGACCAGTTGGGGTATTGTGTGGGGGCCAGTTGGGGTATTGTGTGGAGGCCAGTTGGGGTATTGTGTAGAGGCCAGTTGGGGTATTGTGGGTAGACCAGTTGGGGTATTGTGTGGGGGCCAGTTGGGGTATTGTGGGTAGGCCAGTTGGGGTATTGTGTGGTGGCCAGTTGGGGTATTGTGGGTAGGCCAGTTGGGGTATTGTGTGGGGGGCCAGTTGGGGTATTGTGTGGGGGCCAGTTGGGGTATTGTGGGTAGGCCAGTTGGGGTATTGTGGGTAGGCCAGTTGGGGTATTGTGGGTAGGCCAGTTGGAGTATTGTGTGGGGCCAGTTGGGGAATTGTGGGTAGGCCAGTTGGGGTATTGTGGGTAGGCCAGTTGGGGTATGGTGGGTAGGCCAGTTGGGGTATTGTGGGTAGGCCAGTTGGAGTATTGTGTGGAGGCCAGTTGGGGTATTGTGGGTAGGCCAGTTGGGGTATTGTGGGTAGGCCATTTGGGGTATTGTGGGTAGGCCAGTTGGGGTATTGTGGGTAGGCCAGTTGGAGTATTGTGGGTAGGCCAGTTGGGGTATTGTGGGTAGGCCAGTTGGGGTATTGTGGGTAGGCCAGTTGGAGTATTGTGTGGGGGCCAGTTGGGGTATTGTGAGTAGGCCAGTTGGGGTATTGTGGGTAGGCCAGTTGGGGTATTGTGGGTAGGCCAGTTGGGGTATTGTGGGTAGGCCAGTTGGGGTATTGTGGATAGGCCAGTTGGGGTATTGTGGGTAGACCAGTTGGGGTATTGTGTGGGGGCCAGTTGGGGTATTGTGGGTAGACCAGTTGGGGTATTGTGGGTAGGCCAGTTGGGGTATTGTGTGGAGGCCAGTTGGGGTATTGTGTGGAGGCCAGTTGGGGTATTGTGGGGAGGCCAGTTGGGGTATTGTGTGGGGGGCCAGTTGGGGTATTGTGGTACGCCA
The DNA here is from genome assembly GCF_905237065.1 of Salmo salar. Taxonomy (NCBI): domain Eukaryota; kingdom Metazoa; phylum Chordata; class Actinopteri; order Salmoniformes; family Salmonidae; genus Salmo; species Salmo salar. Next base: position 95,212 of record NW_025547768.1, read on the forward strand.
GTTGGGGTATTGTGTGGGGAGGCCAGTTGGGGTATTGTGGGTAGGCCAGTTGGGGTATTGTGGGTAGGCCAGTTGGGGTATTGTGGGTAGGCCAGTTGGGGTATTGTGGGTAGGCCAGTTGGGGTATTGTGTGGAGGCCAGTTGGGGTATTGTGGGTAGGCCAGTTGGGGTATTGTGGGTAGGCCAGTTGGGGTATTGTGGGGACGCCAGTTGGGGTATTGTGTGGTGGCCAGGTAGGGTATTGTGGGTAGGCCAGTTGGGGTATTGTGGGGAGGCCAGTTGGGGTATTATGGGTAGGCCAGTTGGGGTATTGTGTGGAGGCCAGTTGGGGTATTGTGGGAAGGCCAGTTGGGGTATTGTGTGGTGGCCAGTTGGGGTATTGTGGGTTGGCCAGTTGGGGTATTGTGGGTAGTTCAGTTGGGGTATTGTGGGTAGGCCAGTTGGAGTATTGTGGGTAGGCCAGTTGGGGTATTGTGTGGAGGCCAGTTGGGGTATTGTGGGTAGGCCAGTTGGGGTATTGTGGGGAGGCCAGTTTGGGAATGTGGGTAGGCCAGTTGGGGTATTGTGTGGAGGCCAGTTGGGGTATTGTGGGTAGGCCAGTTGGGGTATTGTGGGTAGTTCAGTTGGGGTATTGTGTGGAGGCCAGTTGGGGTATTGTGGGGAGCCCAGTTGGGGTATTGTGGGTAGGCCAGTTGGGGTATTGTGGGTAGACCAGTTGGGGTATTGTGTGGGGGCCAGTTGGGGTATTGTGGGGAGGCCAGTTGGGGTATTGTGTGGTGGCCAGTTGGGGTATTGTGGGTAGGCCAGTTGGGGTATTGTGTGGGGCCAGTTGGGGTATTGTGTGGTGGCCAGTTGGGGTATTGTGGGTAGGCCAGTTGGGGTATTGTGGGTAGGCCAGTTGGGGTATTGTGGGTAGGCCAGTTGGAGTATTGTGTGGGGGCCAGTTGGGGTATTGTGGGTAGGCCAGTTGGGGTATTGTGGGTAGGCCAGTTGGGGTATTGTGGGTAGGCCAGTTGGGGTATTGTGGGTAGGCCAGTTGGGGTATTGTGTGGAGGCCAGTTGGGGTATTGTGGGTAGGCCAGTTGGGGTATTGTGGGTAGGCCATTTGGGGTATTGTGCGTAGGCCAGTTGGGGTATTGTGTGGAGGCCAGTTGGGGTATTGTGTGGAGACCAGTTGGGGTATTGTGTGGGGGCCAGTTGGGGTATTGTGGGTAGACCAGTTGTGGTATTGTGGGTAGGCCAGTTGGGGTATTGTGTGGGAGGCCAGTTGGGGTATTGTGGGTAGGCCAGTTGGGGTATTGTGTGGGGAGGCCAGTTGGGGTATTGTGGGTAGGCCAGTTGGGGTAGTGTGGGTAGACCAGTTGGGGTATTGTGGGTAGGCCAGTTGGGGTATTGTGGGTAGGCCAGTTGGGGTAGTGTGGGTAGACCAGTTGGGGTATTGTGTGGTGGCCAGTTGGGGTATTGTGGGTAGGCCAGTTGGGGTATTGTGGGTAGGCCAGTTGGGGTATTGTGTGGAGGCCAGTTGGGGTATTGTGGGTAGGCCAGTTGGGGTATTGTGTGGAGGCCAGTTGGGGTATTGTGGGTAGACCAGTTGGGGTATTGTGTGGGGGGCCAGTTGGGGTATTGTGTGGAGGCCAGTTGGGGTATTGTGGGTAGGCCATTTGGGGGTATTGTGGGTAGGCCAGTTGGGGTATTGTGGGTAGACCAGTTCGGGTATTGTGGGTAGGCCAGTTGGGGTATTGTGGGTAGACCAGTTGGGGTATTGTGGGTAGGCCAGTTGGTGTATTGTGGGTAGGCCAGTTGGGGTATTGTGTGGAGGCCAGTTGGGGTATTGTGGGTAGGCCAGTTGGGGTATTGTGGGGAGGCCAGTTTGGGAATTGTGGGTAGACCAGTTGGGGTATTGTGTGGGGGCCAGTTGGGGTATTGTGTGGAGGCCAGTTGGGGTATTGTGGGTAGGCCAGTTGGGGTATTGTGGGGAGGCCAGTTGGGGTATTGTGTGGGGGCCAGTTGGGGTATTGTGGGTAGGCCAGTTGGGGTATTGTGGGTAGGCCAGTTGGGGTATTGTGGGTAGGCCAGTTGGGGTATTGTGGGTAGGCCAGTTGGAGTATTGTGTGGAGGCCAGTTGGGGTATTGTGGGTAGGCCAGTTGGGGTATTGTGGGTAGGCCAGTTGGGGTATTGTGGGTAGGCCAGTTGGGGTATTGTGTGGGGGCCAGTTGGGGTATTGTGGGTAGACCTGTTGGGGTATTGTGGGTAGGCCAGTTGGAGTATTGTGTGGAGGCCAGTTGGGGTATTGTGGGTAGGCCAGTTGGGGTATTGTGGGTAGGCCAGTTGGGGTATTGTGGGTAGGCCAGTTGGGGTATTGTGTGGAGGCCAGTTGGGGTATTGTGGGGAGGCCAGTTGGGGTATTGTGGGTAGGCCAGTTGGGGTATTGTGTGGAGGCCAGTTGGGGTATTGTGGGTAGGCCAGTTGGGGTATTGTGGGTAGGCCAGTTGGGGTATTGTGGGTAGGCCAGTTGGGGTATTGTGGGTAGGCCAGTTGGGTATTGTGGGTAGGCCAGTTGGGGTATTGTGTGGAGGCCAGTTGGGGTATTGTTTTGAGGCCAGTTGGGGTATTGTGGGTAGGCCAGTTGGGGTATTGTGGGTAGGCCAGTTGGGGTATTGTGTAGAGGCCAGTTGGGGTATTGTGGGTAGGCCAGTTGGGGTATTGTGTGGAGGCCAGTTGGGGTATTGTGGGTAGGCCAGTTGGGGTATTGTGGGTAGGCCAGTTGGGGTATTGTGGGTAGACCAGTGACAACTTAATCCATGTTAAATTCAGGCTGCAGCACAACAAATGTGGAAAATATGAAGGGGTGTGAATACTTTCTTGAAGCGCTGTAATTGGCAGTCTTTCTCCAATGTATTGTCATGTGTATGTATATTCATGATCCACAGGCCTTTGGTACATTAGGAGATGAGTTGGAGCTTAAACGCCCTAAAACAGCACATTAAAGAAATAAGTACTTAGCTTTTGTGTGTGTGTGTGTGTGTGTTCTCTGTTAAAATGTCTGCTCAGTCCACATGCCCACATGCTCTATATATGTGATGTATACAATAACTATGTATGTATACTACAATCCTACTATTCAATGGGATGTCCACTGCCCTCATCTGTTAAAATGTTTGATCAGGTTCTTCAGTGATAGACGGAACAGACAAGGTTAACTTTAATCCAAATAAAAATAAATTAAAGAAGTCTAACTAACTAACTGCATGGGCTCCATCACCCTAAAGACATTGGACACCAATGTGGGTTTTTGTTACATAAAAAAAAAAAAAATTGAAGTTGAATATTTAAAAGAGGAGTTGGAGAAGCTCTGCTGCCACCTGCTGTTCAAATCAAATTAAATCAGATGTTATTGGTCCATACACATGGTTAGCAGGTGTTATTGGTCAACATACACATGGTTAGCAGGTGTTATTGGTCAACATACACATGGTTAGCAGGTGTTATTGGTCAACGTACACATGGTTAGCAGATGTTATTGGTCAACGTACACATGGTTAGCAGGTGTTATTGGTCAACATACACATGGTTAGCAGGTGTTATTGGTCAACATACACATGGTTAGCAGGTGTTATTGGTCAACATACACATGGTTAGCAGGTGTTATTGGTCAACATACACATGGTTAGCAGGTGTTATTGGTCAACATACACATGGTTAGCAGGTGTTATTGGTCAACATACACATGGTTAGCAGGTGTTATTGGTCAACATACACATGGTTAGCAGATGTTATTGGTCAACATACACATGGTTAGCAGATGTTATTGGTCAACATACACATGGTTAGCAGATGTTATTGGTCAACAGATTTTCACTTTTTCAGCTCTGGGATTCGATCCAGCAACCCTTCGGTTACTGGCCCAACACTCTAACCACTAGGCTACCTGCCTCCTCTACACTCTAACCACTAGGCTACCTGCCTCCTCTACCCTCTAACCACTAGGCTACCTGCCTCCTCTACACTCTAACCGCTAGGCTACCTGCCTCCTCTACACTCTAACCACTAGGCTACCTGCCTCCTCTACACTCTAACCACTAGGCTACCTGCCTCCTCTACACTCTAACCGCTAGGCTACCTGCCACCTCTACACTCTAACCACTAGGCTACCTGCCTCCTCTACACTCTAACCACTAGGCTACCTGCCTCCTCTACACTCTAACCGCTAGGCTACCTGCCACCTCTACACTCTAACCACTAGGCTACCTGCCGCCCCTACACTCTAACCACTAGGCTACCTGTCTCCTCTACACTCTAACCACTAGGCCACCTGCCTCCTCTACACTCTAACCACTAGGCTACCTGCCTCCTCTACACTCTAACCACTAGGCTACCTGCCTCCTCTACACTCTAACCACTAGGATACCTGCCTCCTCTACACTCTAACCGCTAGGCTACCTGCCTCCTCTACACTCTAACCACTAGGCTACCTGCCGTCATTACATCCATAATACACCATTATCCCTTATGTCCTAGCATATGAACCAAGAAGGCAATATGTTACATGTTGAAAAATACACATTGATTTCATTGTATGGGGCAGATCTGATGTTTTTAGATAGAATACAAGCTATATTAGATCACATCCACACAGGAACTATTACTTCAGCAGGCATCCTGAAAACATTCGACAAGTTAGACAGACATAGCAATCAAAAGGCTAATTCAAAAGAGCCTTCAGATAATTTCCTGTAGATTATTATTCCCAACATCAAAAGATGACTCCTTTTTCTTCCTCAAAGTAAAAAAAAAAAAATGATATTCAAGAATTGACTATAATTTTTATTTCCAAAAAATTCACTCAACAATTTACTGGATAAAAAAAAAATGAATGATGTAATGATATCATATCATTATCTCATGTTTAATTACACCAACAGAAAATACACAACGGAATATGGAGAATGAACAGAGCCGCGTCTTCAAGAACCAAAATGTATTATATACGTGAATTCAAAATAAAAACCTTGACTGTTACAGACTTAGACATAGAGGACAGTGGAAAGCCCACCCCAGATATAATTTGGGATGCCTTTAAAACCTCTACAGGATCGATGTGTCCCCCTCGGGACGTTTCAGCTAACGTAGGCTAATGCGATTAGCATGAGGTTGTAAGTAACAAGAACATTTCCCAGGACATAGACATATCTGATATTGGCAGAAAGCCTAAATTCTTGTTATTAATATAACTGCATTGTCAAATTTACAGTAGCTATTAAAGTGAAATAATACCATGCTATTGTTTGAGGAGAGTGCACAGTTATTAACTTGAAAATGTATTAATAAACCAATTAGGCACATTTGAGCTGTCTTGATACAACATGTTGAACAGTAATGCAATGGTTCATTGGATCAGTCTAAAATTTTGCACATACACTGCTTCCATCTAGTGGCCAAAATCTAAATTGTGCTGGGCTGAAATAATACATTATGGTCTTTCTCTGTCACGCCTGATCTGTTTCACCTGTCCTTGTGCTTGTCTCCACCCCCCTCCAGGTGTCACCCATTATCCCCTGGGTACTTATACCAGTGTTCTCTGTTTGTCTGTTGCCTGTTTGTTTTGTTTGTCAAGCCTACCAGCATTTTCCCCTCTGTTCCTGTCTATTAATTCTTCCTGGTTTTGACCTTTTCTGCCCGCCCTGACCCTGCGAGGGTCATGTCCTATTCCTCAGGGCCATGTTCTACAGTAACTTGTCATGTCCTATTCCTCAGGGCCATGTTCTACAGTAACTTGTCATGTCCTATTCCTCAGGGCCATGTTCTACAGTAACATGTCATGTCCTATTCCTCAGGGCCATGTTCTACAGTAACTTGTCATGTCCTATTCCTCAGGGCCATGTTCTACAGTAACATGTCATGTCCTATTCCTCAGGGCCATGTTCTACAGTAACTTGTCATGTCCTATTCCTCAGGGCCATGTTCTACAGTAACATGTCATGTCCTATTCCTCAGGGCCATGTTCTACAGTAACTTGTCATGTCCTATTCCTCAGGGCCATGTTCTACAGTAACTTGTCATGTCCTATTCCTCAGGGCCATGTTCTACAGTAACATGTCATGTCCTATTCCTCAGGGCCATGTTCTACAGTAACTTGTCATGTCCTATTCCTCAGGGCCATGTTCTGCAGTAACTTGTCATGTCCTATTCCTCAGGGCCATGTTCTACAGTAACTTGTCATGTCCTATTCCTCAGGGCCATGTTCTACAGTAACTTGTCATGTCCTATTCCTCAGGGCCATGTTCTGCAGTAACTTGTCATGTCCTATTCCTCAGGGCCATGTTCTGCAGTAACTTGTCATGTCCTATTCCTCAGGGCCATGTTCTACAGTAACTTGTCATGTCCTATTCCTCAGGGCCATGTTCTACAGTAACTTGTCATGTCCTATTCCTCAGGGCCATGTTCTACAGTAACTTGTCATGTCCTATTCCTCAGGGCCATGTTCTACAGTAACTTGTCATGTCCTATTCCTCAGGGCCATGTTCTACAGTAACTTGTCATGTCCTATTCCTCAGGGCCATGTTCTACAGTAACTTGTCATGTCCTATTCCTCAGGGCCATGTTCTACAGTAACTTGTCATGTCTATTCCTCAGGGCCATGTTCTACAGTAACTTGTCATGTCCTATTCCTCAGGGCCATGTTCTACAGTAACTTGTCATGTCCTATTCCTCAGGGCCATGTTCTACAGTAACTTGTCATGTCCTATTCCTCAGGGCCATGTTCTACAGTAACTTGTCATGTCCTATTCCTCAGGGCCATGTTCTACAGTAACTTGTCATGTCCTATTCCTCAGGGCCATGTTCTACAGTAACATGTCATGTCCTATTCCTCAGGGCCATGTTCTGCAGTAACTTGTCATGTCTATTCCTCAGGGCCATGTTCTACAGTAACTTGTCATGTCTATTCCTCAGGGCCATGTTCTACAGTAACTTGTCATGTCCTATTCCTCAGGGCCATGTTCTACAGTAACTTGTCATGTCCTATTCCTCAGGGCCATGTTCTACAGTAACTTGTCATGTCCTATTCCTCAGGGCCATGTTCTACAGTAACTTGTCATGTCCTATTCCTCAGGGCCATGTTCTACAGTAACTTGTCATGTCCTATTCCTCAGGGCCATGTTCTACAGTAACTTGTCATGTCCTATTCCTCAGGGCCATGTTCTACAGTAACATGTCATGTCTATTCCTCAGGGCCATGTTCTACAGTAACTTGTCATGTCCTATTCCTCAGGGCCATGTTCTACAGTAACATGTCATGTCCTATTCCTCAGGGCCATGTTCTACAGTAACTTGTCATGTCCTATTCCTCAGGGCCATGTTCTACAGTAACTTGTCATGTCCTATTCCTCAGGGCCATGTTCTACAGTAACATGTCATGTCCTATTCCTCAGGGCCATGTTCTACAGTAACTTGTCATGTCTATTCCTCAGGGCCATGTTCTACAGTAACTTGTCATGTCCTACTCCTCAGGGCCATGTTCTACAGTAACATGTCATGTCCTATTCCTCAGGGCCATGTTCTACAGTAACTTGTCATGTCCTATTCCTCAGGGCCATGTTCTACAGTAACTTGTCATGTCCTATTCCTCAGGGCCATGTTCTACAGTAACTTGTCATGTCCTTTTCCTCAGGGCCATGTTCTACAGTAACTTGTCATGTCCTATTCCTCAGGGCCATGTTCTACAGTAACTTGTCATGTCCTATTCCTCAGGGCCATGTTCTACAGTAACTTGTCATGTCCTATTCCTCAGGGCCATGTTCTACAGTAACTTGTCATGTCCTATTCCTCAGGGCCATGTTCTACAGTAACTTGTCATGTCCTATTCCTCAGGGCCATGTTCTACAGTAACTTGTCATGTCCTATTCCTCAGGGCCATGTTCTACAGTAACTTGTCATGTCCTATTCCTCAGGGCCATGTTCTACAGTAACATGTCATGTCCTATTCCTCAGGGCCATGTTCTACAGTAACTTGTCATGTCCTATTCCTCAGGGCCATGTTCTACAGTAACTTGTCATGTCCTATTCCTCAGGGCCATGTTCTACAGTAACATGTCATGTCCTATTCCTCAGGGCCATGTTCTACAGTAACTTGTCATGTCCTATTCCTCAGGGCCATGTTCTACAGTAACTTGTCATGTCCTATTCCTCAGGGCCATGTTCTACAGTAACTTGTCATGTCCTATTCCTCAGGGCCATGTTCTACAGTAACTTGTCATGTCCTATTCCTCAGGGCCATGTTCTACAGTAACTTGTCATGTCTATTCCTCAGGGCCATGTTCTACAGTAACTTGTCATGTCCTATTCCTCAGGGCCATGTTCTGCAGTAACTTTGTGGAGAGCAGCCAGGGTCGGGTGGATCTGAAGGGCATCTCCCCTGACGTGCTCAGTGGCATAGTGGACTATGTGTATACAGGAGCCATCACCATCAGCATGGACATTGTGCTGCCTCTAATGCAGGCGGCCTCGATGCTGCACTATGGACGTCTGTTTGAGGCCTGCTCCACCTTCCTTCAGGTGACTACAGATTGAAATCAGCTCTGTCGCTAACTCTGGGGCTGTTAGATTGATTTTGAAACTGCGGTATTGATTGTTGTGATTGTGCCACTAACTCCTGATTGTGAAATCAGGCCTGCCTTGCAAAATAGACTTTTGTCTCAAATGGGACTTTCCTGCTTAAATAAAGGTTCAATTAAATAGTAAATTATAATAATGCGCACACACACACACACACACTACACACACACACACAGTCTTTGTTAAATTATAATATATTTTCAGGAGCAGCTGAGCCCAGACAACTGTCTCAGTATGATCAGGTTGTCAGAGATCCTCCACTGTGACAGTCTGAAGGAGAAGGCTAAGGAGATGGCCGTGAGGAGCTTCTCAGACGTAGCTGCATCCGAAGACTTCTGTGAGCTCTCCTTGCCGGAGCTCGTGTGTTACCTGGAGGACGACCGACTGTGTGCCGAGGAGGAGCAGGTGATATGAGATGAGAAGAGTAGAGATGAGATGAGTAGAGATGAGTAATGAAGAGATGAAAAAAATAAGATTGTTTTTAACATGGGTGGATTAGTACTAAAAGTGAAATTTCGCAGGTGTTTGAGACCCTCCTGGCGTGGATCCACCACGACCCGTTCTCCCGGCGCGGCGCCATCCACGACCTCTTCAAGAAGGTGCGTCTGCGTTACATCCACCCTACCTACTTGTTCCAGTTCATCGCCAACGACCCGCTGGTGCAGTCCTCCACGCTCTGCACTGAGATCATTGAATCCGTCCGTCGCCTCATGCTCTCGGTCAGCGCCAAGTGCGGTGGTGAGCTGAAGCCCCTGTGGACCACACCGCGCCGTTACACCTGCCGAGAGACGCTCGTTGTGGTCGGCGGGCGCAAGAATAATGAGCAGACGTCCCGGGAAGCCCTGCTCTATGACGAGAGGACTCAGCGCTGGCAGTGGCTGGCCAAGCTACCTCTGAGACTCTACAAGGCCTCCTACGTCTGTATCCACAGCATCCTGTATGTGGTAGGGGGGCTCAGCCTCAGCATGGCCTCAGGAGACAGCTCTGTATCTGCCACCGTCTACACCCTCTCCCTCAAGACCAACCAGGTATGAAAGGGCTAGTATACCCACAGCACTAACGGTTTGTCCAGAAAATAGATTTAAAAAAAAAAATATTAGATTTTATTGTGCTAATCGATAATTATTTTTGTATTGTTGTATTTATGAAAATGGTACATTTCAACCTTAGCTGCTATTGATACCATGTAATGTTTCATTACTGAAATCCACCCGTCTCTGTAACCAGTGGAGGACGGCCGAGCCCATGTTGGCGCCGCGCTACGCCCATCAGAGTGTCTCCTATCTCCACTTCATCTTTGTCCTGGGGGGGATCGGAGGGGACAAACAGATCTCCAACTCCGTGGAGAGGTATAACAGTATGTTTAACCAATGGGAGGCCATGGCTCCTCTCCCCAGCGCCGTGCTGCACCCAGCCGTCGCCGCCAACGACCAGAGAGTCTATGTGTTCGGAGGGGAGGATGCCATGCAGAACCCTGTCAGGGAGATACAGGTAACCATTGGTCAATCAACCCATCAATCATCCCATCAACCCATCAGTCAACCAATCAACCAATCAGGCAACCAATCAACCCATCAGTCAACCAATCAACCAATCAATCAACCAATCAACCCATCAGTCAACCAATCAACCCATCAGTCAACCAATCAACCCGTCAGTCAACCAATCAACCCGTCAGTCAACCAATCAACCAATCAGTCAACCAATCAATCCATTTAGAACTCAAACATTGGTAACAAACAAAGGAGGAGGCAATCCCTTTAGCGTGTTTTATGCTAATAGCAGATGGTCGATGGATCTTAATCTTTGATATCATTGATCGGAGGTGGAGAGAGTGGTGAGGCGAAGAAAGTAAAAACAATATGGGGCCCGTAGTTTTTCCTGATCTGGTAACCTAACCAGGTAAAACTCTGGACCGTATACGGTATGACGTGACTAATCCGTTTGTTAAAAAAAAAAAAAAAAAAAAATTGGATATGAGCTATGATGGGACCAGAGTTTTTCTAATCATGTCACATGGTTTTGAAAAACTCCTGGCCTTGGGGAGGATGAAAACCCTTTTCTTGTTCATATGAATTGTGGTTTAACCTCTCTGGGCCAGTGGGACGCTTACGTCCCACCTACTCAACAGCCAGTGTAATCCCGTGGCGCGATATTCAAATACCTTAGAAATGCTATTACTTCAATTTCTCAAACATATGACTATTTTACACCATTTTAAAGACAAGACTCTCGTTAATCTAACCACACTGTCCGATTTCAAAAAGGCTTTACAACGAAAGCAAAACATTAGATTATGTCAGCAGAGTACCCAGCCAGAAATAATCAGACACCCATTTTTCAAGCTAGCATATAATGTCACATAAACCCAAACCACAGCTAAATGCAGCACTAACCTTTGATGATCTTCATCAGATGACAATCCTAGGACATTATGTTATACAATACATGCATGTTTTGTTCAATCAAGTTCATATTTATATCAAAAACCAGCTTTTTACATTAGCATGTGACTAGCATGTGACTAGCATTCCCACAAAAAACATAACAATTATTTTAAGAATTATAGATACAGAACTCCTTTATGCACTCGCTATGTCCGATTTTAAAATAGCTTTTCGGTGAAAGCACATTTTGCAATAATCTGAGTAGATAGCCCGGCCATCACAGGCTAGCTATTTTGACATCCACCAAGTGTGGTACTCACCAAACTCCGATTTACTATTAGAAAAGTTTGATTACCTTTGCTGTTCTTCGTCAGAATGCACTCCCAGGACTACTACTTCAATAACAAATGTTGGTTTGGTCCCAAATAATCCATAGTTATATCCAAATAGCGGCGTTTTGTTCGTGCGTTCAAGACACTATCCGAAGGGTAAAGAAGGGTGACGCGCCCGATGCGTTTCGTGACAAAAAATTTCGAAATATTCCATTACCGTACTTCGAAGCATGTCAACCGCTGTTTAAAATCAATTTTTATGCTATAAGCGATAATATTCGGACCGGGAGTCGTTGTTTTCGTTCAAAGAGAGAGAAAGTAAACATGGTGTTGGCTCGTGCACGCACCTCCAGTCTCATTGTCCTCATATCGAACACTATCAAAATGCGCTAATGTTTTTCAGCCATGGCCTGCAAAGCCACCATTCATCGTTCTGGCGCCTTCTGAGAGCCTATGGGAGCGTTAGAAAATGTCACGTTATGCCAGAGATCCCCTGTTTTGGTTAGAGATGATCAAGAAGGCCAAGAAATAGTCAGAGAGAGCGCTTCCTGTTTGGAATCTTCTCAGGTTTTGGCCTGCCAAATGAGTTCTGTTATACTCACAGACACCATTCAAACAGTTTTAGAAACGTTATATGCATATTCTAGTTACTGGGCAGGAGTAGTAACCAGATTAAATCGGGTACGTTTTTTATCCGGCCGTGCAAATACTGCCCCATATCCCCAACAGGTTAAAGAAGAACTAGGGGGGTTTCCTATACACAGAGAATGCAACATGATTGGACAATAAAACTCACAGGGCTTGTTTTATGCAGCTTTTCATTGTGTTGTCCTGCCCTATGCAACTGTGGGCATAATTACACATTAACTAACAGTCTGTCAGCTATTGTGTTAATTCATTCATTCCAGTTAATCATTAAAGTAAAGTATAGGTAGTCTCATCAGCCCAAGTTTGAATATTAACCAGATTTGATCCCGTTCACAGTTTTTCTCACAAACAAATGGGCTATAAATACACAACGTTACCACTTCGTTTACACTGGCCAGAGGGGCAGGGATGCATAGTAGGCTATACTAAAGCCTGGTCTCATGAACTCAACCTAACATAGTAAAGTAAATCCGGGACACTAAAATGTGTTTGATATGTTACGTTTGCTATGGTTACACAAGACAGAACATTACATAATAAGGCAAAATAAGGGTGGAAAATAAGGGTGGATTGTCGAGGTGAATGGGTGGGCATATAACCCTAACCCAAAGGTTACGCGTTCGAATCTCATCACGGAGTACATTAGCTAATTAACAACTTTGCAATTACTTTCTGCTACTTTGCATGTTAGCTAACCCTTCCGCTAACCTTAACCCCTAGCTAACGTTAGCCACCTAGCTAACGTTGGCCACAACAAATTGGATTTTCTACATATAATACGATTTGCAAATTTATAACATATTGTACAAATTGCAATTTGTAACATATTGTACAAAAATGCAATTCGTCACATATCATACGAAATGGATGATGGACATCCACAAATTAAAACATACCATACGAAACGTAACATATCATACTAACTGGAGCATCTGAGATTTACCTTTACTATGTTACATCTACCTCTGAGTCCAGGCTGTTGACTATGAAGCTGCTGTTGTTAGTACATTTACTATGTTACATCTACCTCTGAGTCCAGGCTGTTGACTATGAAGCTGCTAGTAGGCTACAGTTGACCAGACAGAAATTTTTTGTATATTTGCCATGCAATACAGCTAATGTTTTAAGTCTATAGCAGTGGTCACCAACCTTTTTTGAGTCAAGATCACTTTCCCAGTCAAAAAGCAAACCGAGATCTACTGCTCAGATGTTTTTCTTTACATTAACCTTTACATTAACCTCACAAACAGTTTTGTAGGAATGAGATTTGGGCAGTAGGCCTAAAACATTATCACAGCATATTGGCTTATATGATTGGCCTGCCAATATTGTTAATCAGACCATATTATATTTCAAAACTCGAGCTTTGATAACAAAATAGATCAGTTGGTTTAGCATTTGTGTGGCACTGTGGAGCATGAATTGAAATAATCAGCTTTTTTATTGTACTGGACTGATGGTACCTGCACCTGATGGTCAACGAGGTCAAATCACCACGTCAGTGATCTTCAGGTCGAAAAGTCGGAGCTCTAGAAAGATACCCGAGTTTACGACTTGGAATTCCGAGTCGGATGACCGTTCAAAACGATTTTTCCCAAACGCCTCTCACGGCCCCTTGCTCTCTCCTTCCTTTCCTCCGGTGAGACTGACCAGAGAGAGAGGACACCGTCTTCCACCTGATGGCGAAACTCGAGTCGCACCGCATCTGCCTCATGTACAAATTCATGTGGTTCCTGTGACCAGAGAAAGTTAAATATTCCTTAATATTAAAATCGACACGACGAGCTGCTAATAATAACAAAACGCAGGGCTATCGATACTTGGCCAATCATTCATTGCAGCTGCAGCCCGAGCAGAAGTATGGAGAAGTGTGTTTTGTAATAATGTTGATTAAAAACAGTGACAGTGCTGAATATAAACTTAAACATGAATTCACTCATAAAAACAGCAGCTCTTTGCTGTATTCGATGACAGTCTCTCTGTAGTCATGGTTTTAAAAGTTATTAAATCTTAAACTTGGCTGTGGCCAGGGTCATGGAAGCTCTGTAGTCACGGTGATTTGAGCTATCCGATTGGGCAGCTCAGTAGGTGCACTCGATTTAGTCACAGATTTGCCGGTCCGCGGGTAGCCGGAGTTTGTCTCATGGGAACACTTTACCCACCCGGTGCCATGGACTTTTGAATCAAGTGCACCTACCGACAACAGCTCAACACCATTTAAATAAAAGGATCGGAAGCCTTTATGGTTTGTTGGATTTTCTACAGAAATATTTGGTGATGGACTAGGAATGCCTTTGAGATCGACCAGTTGGCGACCACTGGTCTATCGGCCGATACATTTTTCTACGTTTTTGGTTGTGTCTGTTGGGAGTGATGTGTTATAACGCTGGCTAAATCAATACTGGAGGAAGGTGAAGAGCTCTTCTTTCTACGCGAGGCCTTGAGCTTTAGTCCGTGCTGTTCAGTTTCCTTCGGAAGAACCTATCCCATTGTAAAATGGTTTATGTAAGGGTTAAGGCTAGGTTAGGTCAGGGTTAAGGGTCAGGGTAGGGGTTAGGTTAAGGTTAAGGGTTAATGTTAGAGTTTAGAATAGGGACATCCCAATAGCACTGACCCTTGAGCTTTGTGCTTTGTGCCCCGGCCCACAAGACCTGCGATTTCCAGGAATCTGATTGGTCAAGATACGCAAAAGAGACATATCATGAGGCAAATTGATCTTAAAAAACAGCACTTTGCCCTTAAATCAAAAGTGGCGTGGGCCTCACCACACGAGTTCTGGCGGCCCAGACTGAAACTCTCTCTGCTATCTCTGTCTCTCAGGTGTACCACATCTCCAGGAACCTGTGGTCCAGATTGGAAACCCGGACAGTGAAGAACGTCTGTGCACCTGCTGCTGTCATCGAAGATAAGATCTACATCATTGGAGGTGAACAGGCTGCCGCTTTCAACATGTTTATCTGGTTTACCTGGTCTATCATGTAGAATATCCACAGCTGTTACAATCCACATGAGTTGATAGCATGTCTCTCTTCTTTTTCTATCTATCTTAATCTCCTTTCAACTTTATTTACTTTGATGTTGTGATTCTGAACAATCTGTGGGTAGGTTATGTCCCCAATGGCACCCTATTCCCTCTGAGCTCTGGTCAAAAGGAGTGTACTACATAGGGAATAGGGCTGCTATTTGGTTACGTCGGCTGCCTTAATAAGAGTCAATGTGTATTGGAAATGTTTCATTTGTAGGGTACACTAGACGGATGATCGCCTACGACACCAAAGCCAACAAGTTTGTAAAGTGTGAGAACCTAAAGGAGAGGCGGATGCATCACAGCGCCACGGTAATCAACAACAAGCTGTACGTGACGGGGGGCCGCTTCCTGAACGGGCACGACACCATCGAGGACTCGGACTGCTTCGAGTGTTACGACCCCAAGACGGACGTTTGGACCTCCAAGGGGACGCTACCGTACAAATTGTTTGACCACGGCTCCCTGCCTCTGGTCTGTGTCTCCAACAGACCAAACCCTCCCTGAGTGACCCACAACATCTTATCAACATCATCTGGTCGTCTGGAGGTGAACAGTAAGGCTGACTTCTACAGCTGCCTCTCTGTCCTCCATTTGCAGATGCAATGTCCTCCAGTCCTTTGTCACATTTGAGCTGGTCCACAAACTGTATATGATATCTCTGATGAGTGACCCACAACATCCCCAAAACTCCTTGGACTCCTAGCCTAGCGGGCTCCTAGCCTAGCAGGCTCCTAGCCTAACCGGCTCCTAGCCTAGCAGGCTCCTAGCCTAGCGGGCTCCTAGCCTAGCGGGCTCCTAGCCTAACCGGCTCCTAGCCTAGCGGGCTCCTAGCCTAAACGACTCCTAACCTAACCTAGCATAGCGGGCTCCTAAAGTAGCCTAGCCTAGCAGGCTCCTAGCCTAGCAGGCTCCTAGCCTAGCAGGCTCCTAGCCTAGCTACCTGTCATGTTACTCCTTCACAGCAGTTATAATTGGACACCCCAGCTGGGATCGGATCGGAAACCATCTGAACAGACAGACGTTGGTCTCTTCTCTCACACAGTCACAGGACGTCAACACGCCTCAGGCACGGTCTTGATGCTAGCATCTGTGGCGTTCTAAATCAAAACATGAGATCTCAGCTGGCAGGCAGAGGTGTCACGTTGGCCCCAGGGAGGGAGGGAGGGACGACGGATCCACTGACAGATTTCTCAGTCTCCACACTCCTCCAAGGGTAAATCTGAAATGGCACCCTATTCCCTATGTAGTTCACGACTACTGGTCAGAACTAGTGCACTACATAGGGAATAGGGTACAAACTGGTCAGAACTAGTGCACTACATAGGGAACAGGGTAGGCTCTGGTCAAGACAAGGGAATAGGGTGCCATTTCAGACCAACGCTCCCCTACCCAAACTAAGTCCACATAACAATGAGTGAAGCCCTGTAACAGAGCTGGATGATATGGACAATGGAACTGGTACAACAACGATAACAATAAGGATTTGTTTCTAACATGAATGTTCACCACAGTTTAACATGAATGTTCACCACAGTTTAACATGAATGTTCACCACAGTTTCTAACATGAATGTACACCACAGTTTAACATGAATGTTCACCACAGTTTAACATGAATGTGCACCACAGTTTAACATGAATGTACACCACAGTTTCTAACATGAATGTTCACCACAGTTTAACATGAATGTTCACCACAGTTTAACATGAATGTACACCACAGTTTAACATGAATGTACACCACAGTTTAACATGAATGTACACCACAGTTTAACATGAATGTTCACCACAGTTTAACATGAATGTTCACCACAGTTTAACATGAATGTTCACCACAGTTTAACATGAATGTTCACCACAGTTTAACATGAATGTACACCACAGTTTAACATGAATGTACACCACAGTTTAACATGAATGTTCACCACAGTTTAACATGAACGTTCACCACAGTTTAACATGAATGTTCACCACAGTTTCTAACATGAATGTTCACCACAGTTTAACATGAACGTTCACCACAGTTTCTAACATGAATGTTCACCACAGTTTAACATGAACGTTCACCACAGTTTAACATGAATGTACACCACAGTTTAACATGAATGTACACCACAGTTTAACATGAATGTGCACCACAGATTAACATGAATGTTCAGCACAGTTTAACATGAATGTTCACCACAGTTTAACATGAATGTTCACCACAGTTTAACATGAATGTTCACCACAGTTTCTAACATGAATGTTCACCACAGTTTAACATGAACGTTCACCACAGTTTCTAACATGAATGTTCACCACAGTTTAACATGAATGTACACCACAGTTTAACATGAATGTACACCACAGTTTAACATGAATTTACTATTGACGGTTGTAGCCATCAATTGTCCCATGAACAATCACCCATATTAACAAAGTTATGTCATTTAAAACATCACATTTCTCTAGTATGGGCTATTTATCGTAATGAAGGCTATCAGTAAAATGCCTGCGATGTTACCGGTATGGTCGGTGTCTACATTTGTTTCGGTTTGTCTTTCCAGCTCTACCCTGTTAATAATTTATCACAGCAGCCTTGGTATCCATTGCAGTTGGATTGCTATATCGTACCATACCTTACCATATCCTATCATACCTGACCATATCCTACCATACCTGACCATATCCTATCCTACACTATCCTACCATAACAAACCCTACCGTATACTACCACACCATACAATACCATATCCTACCACACCATACCCTACAATACCATATCCTACCATACCCTACCCTACCGGACCATATCCTCCTATACCCTACCATAATATACCCTACCAAACCATATCCTCCTATACCATAATATACCCTACCAAACCATATCCTCCTATACCATAATATACCCTACCGAACCATATCCTCCTATACCATAATATACCCTACCAAACCATATCTTCCTATACCCTACCAAACCATATCCTCCTATACCATAATATACCCTACCAAACCATATCCTCCTATACCATAATATACCCTACCAAACCATATCTTCCTATACCATAATATACCCTACCAAACCATATATTCCTATACCATAATATACCCTACCAAACCATATGTTCCTATACCATAATATACCCTACCAAACCATATCTTCCTATACCATAATATACCCTACCAAACCATATCCTCCTATACCCTTGAATGGACAATGAATGTAAGATCTCCCTTCACTCTCTGACCTGAACTGGTGTGATGCTGTTTCCACACTCAGCTTCAGCTAAGCAAGCACAGCGACATACACCACACTACTACTGCCAGTCTGAGGACTTATGGGCAGGATGTAAATAGATCATAATACATGTATATAGTCAATTCATAGAAAATCCTTCCTACCTCCCAAGCATCTGTCGTTGTTCACTTTCTAAATGAGTCATTAAAGTGAAGGCCAGTTTAACCACGTGGTTATGTTTAATACCCTGGCAGAATATGGTCAACAACATTTACAGCTGTAGGATCTTAATTTGAGCCAGTTTTGCTACAGAAATAAATTAATCCTGCAGCAGCAACAGGAAATGTGAATTATAATATGGATTCTAATATAATGGGAATGTTGTGGAGAAGACTTGACAGACATGTAGTATTCAGGCAGTGAGACTAATTACCTGTCATTATCCTACCGATATTACACTACAAATCAGCACGTCACTGGACTGCGCTGTTCTTCTAGTAGTGGTGATTGGGGAACGATCAGTCCACTACATATCTGTCCCTCAGCCATCCCATGACCTAGAGGGCATATCTATTATAACCACTCAGAACTGCAGCCTGCCTACCAGAAGCATCGGTCGGAGATGCTGAGGCCGGTCCTGTGTCAGGTTTAGACATCGAAGACCATGCAGTGTTCCGGTCTGCTGGTGATTCAACAGTAGGCTACACTGCCAATGGCTTTATAAACCAAGAAGGAAAATCGGTGTGAAGGCATACCCATATATCTAGGCCTATCTTACTGCTAGTGAGACTGCTCTACTCGACAACAGTGTTTTCTCAACCCTCCATCTCGACCCGTGGACAGTCCCTCGTATCTTGCTTGCTTGCGGACAGCTACTAGGCCTAAGTCAGATCTTCCAAGAAGGATAACTATTGCCAAAAGACACTGATAGCACTACAGTGCTAATTTACTAATTGCCACCTTTTGCTCTTGACCCTATTGTACAGACTGTAGCCCTGACCATGGTTACCATGAGAACCAGGAGACGTCATGTGACTAGATGAGCCTGTGGCATGCTTCTCTGTGGGTCTCTATCTGTTTCAAATTTCAATGAATGCAGCACTATGCATATAGAGGCATAGAGTATATATATACGCTAGCTATTGCTTGCACCAAAGAGAGAAAAAAACTCACTTGTTAAAATAATGTATTTCTTCCTCTCTCATTTATTTTATATCCTGAATTACTTGTGTAAATGCTCACATTGTCCATATTTATTAATTTATGTAACTTGTGTTTTTGTAACAAAACTATGTCTTATTTCTTTATGAATAATATTAAAGTGATTTTACCAAAATATGATCTTATGTTTGAGACTGGGTTGGTAATATACACCACAGTGGAGAAAAACATTTTATCTTTAGTACTTTGACTGCAGTCAGTGTTAACTGGTGCTTCTCTCTGGTATGTTAGTATGTGGTCTGACTCCTCACCTTCGGCAGGGATCAGGGTACGTGGTCTGACTCCTCACCTTCTGCAGGGATCAGGGTACGTGGTCTGACTCCTCACCTTCTGCAGGGATCAGGGTAATCAGGGTACGTGGTCTGACTCCTCACCTTCTGCAGGGATCAGGGTACGTGGTCTGACTCCTCACCTTCTGCAGGGATCAGGGTACGTGGTCTGACTCCTCACCTTCTGCAGGGATCAGGGTAATCAGGGTACGTGGTCTGACTCCTCACCTTCTGGAGGGATCAGGGTACGTGGTCTGACTCCCCACCTTCTACAGGGATCAGGGTACGTGGTCTGACTCCCCACCTTCTACAGGGATCAGGGTATGTGGTCTGACTCCTCACCTTCTGCAGGGATCAGGGTACGTGGTCTGACTCCTCACCTTCTACAGGGATCAGGGTATGTGGTCTGACTCCTCACCTTCTGCAGGGATGAGGGTACGTGGTCTGACTCCTCGCCTTCTACAGGGATCAGGGTATGTGGTCTGACTCCCACCTTCTACAGGGATCAGGGTATGTGGTCTGACTCCTCACCTTCTGCAGGGATCAGGGTATGTAGTCTGACTACCTGCCTTCTGCAGGGATCAGGGTATGTGGTCTGACTCCCTGCCTTCTGCAGGGATCAGGGTAATCAGGGTATGTGGTCTGACTCCTCACCTTCTGCAGGGATCAGGGTAATCAGGGTACGTGGTCTGACTCCTCACCTTCTGCAGGGATCAGGGTATGTGGTCTGACTCCTCACCTTCTGCAGGGATCAGGGTATGTGGTCTGACTCCTCACCTTCTGCAGGGATCAGGGTATGTGGTCTGATTCCTCACCTTCTGGAGGGATCAGGGTATGTGGTCTGACTCCCTGCCTTCTGCAGGGATCAGGGTATGTGGTCTGACTCCCTGCCTTCTGCAGGGATCAGGGTAATCAGGGTATGTGGTCTGACTCCCTGCCTTCTGCAGGGATCAGGGTATGTGGTCTGACTCCCCACCTTCTGCAGGGATCAGGGTACGTGGTCTGATTTCCCATCTTCTGCAGGGATCAGGGTACGTGGTCTGATTCCCCACCTTCTGGAGGGATCAGGGTACGTGGTCTGACTCCCCACCTTCTGGAGGGATCAGGGTACGTGGTCTGACTCCCCACCTTCTGCAGGGATCAGGGTACGTGGTCTGACTCCCCACCTTCTGCAGGGATCAAGTGACCGCTGCCAGCTGCAACCTTAGACTAACACAGAGTCAGGCAGGCAGGCCCCCAGTCACAGGTGTCATGTTCACAAGGCTACATACTTCAACATAGAAGCTCTGTCCAGAACCCCCTACAACACTAGATAATGTAACATTAGAGAACAGATCTTCAGAAAGTATTCACACCCCTTGACTTTTCCACAATACCACATTATGTCAAAGTGAATCGTTTTTTTTTTAATTAAATAAAAAATGCTTTTTAAATGAAAAGCTGAAATGCTTTCAGTCAATAAGGATTCAACCTCTTTGTTAGACCAAGCCTAAATAATTTCAGGATAAAAAAAGTGCTTAACAAGTCACATAATAAGTCGCATGGACTGTGTGCAATAATAGTGTTTAACATGATTTTTTAATGACTACCTTATCTGTGTACCCCACACATACAATTATCTGTAAGGTCCCTCAGTCCAGCAGTGAATTTCATACACAGATTCGACCACAAATACCAGGGAGGTTTTCCAATGCCTCACAAAGAAGGGTATCTATTGGTATACAGGTTAGAAAATATATATATAAAAAAAAACAGACAAATTGAATATCCCTTTGAGCATGGTGAAGTTACTAATTACACTATGGATGGTGTATAAATACACCCAGTCACTATAAAGATACAGGCATCCTTCCTAACTGAGTTGCCAGAGAAGAAGGAAACTGCTCAGGGATTTCACAATGAGGCCGATGGTGACTTTAGAACAGTTATAGAGTTGAATGGCTGTGATAGGAGAGAACTGAGGATGGATCAACAACATTGTAGTTACTCCACAATACTAGCCTAAATGACAGAGTGAAAAGAAGGAAGTCTGTAAAAAATACAAATATTTTAAAAGATGCATCCTGTTTTCAAAAAGGCACTAAAGTAATACTGCAAAAAATGTGGCAAGGCAAATCACTTTTTGTCCTGAATACAAGGTGTTATGTTTGGGGCAAATCCAACACATTACTGAGTACCCCTCTCCATATTTCCAAGCATGGTGGTGGCTGCATCATGTTATGGGAAAAGTGAAAGGGGGATATCTAGTCAGTTGTACAACTGAATCATTGGGGGTCTGTGCCATTTAAGATTTTTTTTAATGAACATGGCCTTATTTCTATTACAGCATGACGGATGACTGTCCTTCATATTCCCCCAGTTCAATGTAACAGTGATGGGTTTAGGATACTGTCCTTCACCCAGTTCAATGTAACAGTGATGGGTTTAGGATACTGTCCTTCATATTCACCCAGTTCAATGTAACAGTGATGGGTTTAGGATACTGTCCTTCATATTCACCCAGTTCAATGTAACAGTGATGGGTTTAGGATACTGTCCTTCATATTCACCCAGTTCAATGTAACAGTGATGGGTTTAGGATACTGTCCTTCACCCAGTTCAATGTAACAGTGATGGGTTTAGGATACTGTCCTTCATATTCACCCAGTTCAATGTAACAGTGATGGGATTAGGATACTGTCCTTCACCCAGTTCAATGTAACAGTGATGGGTTTAGGATACTGTCCTTCATATTCACCCAGTTCAATGTAACAGTGATGGGTTTAGGATACTGTCATTCACCCAGTTCAATGTAACAGTGATGGGTTTAGGATACTGTCCTTCATATTCACCCAGTTCAATGTAACAGTGATGGGTTTAGGATACTGTCCTTCACCCAG
The DNA here is from genome assembly GCF_905237065.1 of Salmo salar. Classification (NCBI taxonomy): domain Eukaryota; kingdom Metazoa; phylum Chordata; class Actinopteri; order Salmoniformes; family Salmonidae; genus Salmo; species Salmo salar. The sequence continues at coordinate 117,809 of NW_025547768.1, forward strand.
TTCAATGTAACAGTGATGGGTTTAGGATACTGTCCTTCACCCAGTTCAATATAACAGTGATGGGTTTAGGATACTGTCCTTCATATTCACCCAGTTCAATGTAACAGTGATGGGTTTAGGATACTGTCATTCACCCAGTTCAATGTAACAGTGATGGGTTTAGGATACTGTCCTTCATATTCACCCAGTTCAATGTAACAGTGATGGGTTTAGGATACTGTCCTTCATATTCACCCAGTTCAATGTAACAGTGATGGGTTTAGGATACTGTCATTCACCCAGTTCAATGTAACAGTGATGGGTTTAGGATACTGTCATTCACCCAGTTCAATGTAACAGTGATGGGTTTAGGATACTGTCCTTCATATTCACCCAGTTCAATGTAACAGTGATGGGTTTAGGATACTGTCCTTCACCCAGTTCAATATAACAGTGATGGGTTTAGGATACTGTCCTTCATATTCACCCAGTTCAATGTAACAGTGATGGGTTTAGGATACTGTCCTTCATATTCACCCAGTTCAATGTAACAGTGATGGGTTTAGGATACTGTCCTTCATATTCACCCAGTTCAATGTAACAGTGATGGGTTTAGGTTACTGTCCTTCACCCAGTTCAATATAACAGTGATGGGTTTAGGATACTGGTCCTTCATATTCACCCAGTTCAATGTAACAGTGATGGGTTTAGGATACTGTCATTCACCCAGTTCAATGAAACAGTGATGGGTTTAGGATACTGTCCTTCACATTCACCCAGTTCAATGTAACAGTGATGGGTTTAGGATACTGTCCTTCACCCAGTTCAATGTAACAGTGATGGGTTTAGGATACTGTCCTTCATATTCACCCAGTTCAATGTAACAGTGATGGGATTAGGATACTGTCATTCATATTCACCCAGTTCAATGTAACAGTGATGGGATTAGGATACTGTCATTCACCCAGTTCAATGTAACAGTGATGGGTTTAGGATACTGTCATTCATCCAGTTCAATGTAACAGTGATGGGTTTAGGTTACTGTCCTTCACCCAGTTCAATGTAACAGTGATGGGTTTAGGATACTGTCCTTCATATTCCCCCAGTTCAATGTAACAGTGATGGGTTTAGGATACTGTCCTTCATATTCCCCCAGTTCAATGTAACAGTGATGGGTTTAGGTTACTGTCCTTCACCCAGTTCAATGTAACAGTGATGGGTTTAGGATACTGTCCTTCATATTCACCCAGTTCAATGTAACAGTGATGGGTTTAGGTTACTGTCCTTCACCCAGTTCAATGTAACAGTGATGGGTTTAGGATACTGTCATTCATATTCACCCAGTTCAATGTAACAGTGATGGGTTTAGGATACTGTCCTTCATATTCACCCAGTTCAATGTAACAGTGATGGGTTTAGGTTACTGTCCTTCACCCAGTTCAATGTAACAGTGATGGGTTTAGGATACTGTCATTCATATTCACCCAGTTCAATGTAACAGTGATGGGTTTAGGATACTGTCCTTCACCCAGTTCAATGTAACAGTGATGGGTTTAGGATACTGTCATTCATATTCACCCAGTTCAATGTAACAGTGATGGGTTTAGGATACTGTCCTTCACCCAGTTCAATGTAACAGTGATGGGTTTAGGATACTGGTCCTTCATATTCACCCAGTTCAATGTAACAGTGATGGGTTTAGGTTACTGTCCTTCACCCAGTTCAATGTAACAGTGATGGGTTTAGGATACTGTCATTCATATTCACCCAGTTCAATGTAACAGTGATGGGTTTAGGATACTGTCCTTCATATTCACCCAGTTCAATGTAACAGTGATGGGTTTAGGATACTGTCCTTCATATTCACCCAGTTCAATGTAACAGTGATGGGTTTAGGATACTGTCCTTCATATTCACCCAGTTCAATGTAACAGTGATGGGTTTAGGATACTGTCCTTCATATTCACCCAGTTCAATGTAACAGTGATGGGTTTAGGATACTGTCCTTCACCCAGTTCAGTGTAACAGTGATGGGTTTAGGATACTGTCCTTCATATTCACCCAGTTCAATGTAACAGTGATGGGTTTAGGATACTGTCATTCACCCAGTTCAATGTAACAGTGATGGGTTTAGGATACTGTCCTTCATATTCACCCAGTTCAATGTAACAGTGATGGGTTTAGAATACTGTCCTTCACCCAGTTCAATGTAACAGTGATGGGTTTAGGATACTGGTCCTTCATATTCACCCAGTTCAATGTAACAGTGATGGGTTTAGGATACTGTCCTTCACCCAGTTCAATATAACAGTGATGGGTTTAGGATACTGTCCTTCATATTCACCCAGTTCAATGTAACAGTGATGGGTTTAGGATACTGGTCCTTCATATTCACCCAGTTCAATGTAACAGTGATGGGTTTAGGTTACTGTCCTTCACCCAGTTCAATGTAACAGTGATGGGTTTAGGATACTGTCATTCATATTCACCCAGTTCAATGTAACAGTGATGGGTTTAGGATACTGTCCTTCATATTCACCCAGTTCAATGTAACAGTGATGGGTTTAGGATACTGTCCTTCATATTCACCCAGTTCAATGTAACAGTGATGGGTTTAGGATACTGTCCTTCATATTCACCCAGTTCAATGTAACAGTGATGGGTTTAGGATACTGTCCTTCACCCAGTTCAATGTAACAGTGATGGGTTTAGGATACTGTCCTTCATATTCACCCAGTTCAATGTAACAGTGATGGGTTTAGGATACTGTCATTCACCCAGTTCAATGTAACAGTGATGGGTTTAGGATACTGTCCTTCATATTCACCCAGTTCAATGTAACAGTGATGGGTTTAGGATACTGTCCATCATATTCACCCAGTTCAATGTAACAGTGATGGGTTTAGGTTACTGTCCTTCATATTCACCCAGTTCAATGTAACAGTGATGGGATTAGGATACTGTCCTTCATATTCACCCAGTTCAATATAACAGTGATTGGTTTAGGTTACTGTCATTCACCCAGTTCAATGTAACAGTGATGGGTTTAGGATACTGTCCTTCATATTCACCCAGTTCAATGTAACAGTGATGGGTTTAGGTTACTGTCATTCACCCAGTTCAATGTAACAGTGATGGGTTTAGGTTACTGTCCTTCATATTCACCCAGTTCAATGTAACAGTGATGGGTTTAGGATACTGTCATTCACCCAGTTCAATGTAACAGTGATGGGTTTAGGATACTGTCCTTCACCCAGTTCAATGTAACAGTGATGGGTTTAGGATACTGTCCTTCATATTCACCCACTTCAATGTAACAGTGATGGGTTTAGGATACTGTCATTCATATTCACCCAGTTCAATGTAACAGTGATGGGTTTAGGATACTGTCATTCATATTCACCCAGTTCAATGTAACAGTGATGGGTTTAGGTTACTGTCCTTCATATTCACCCAGTTCAATGTAACAGTGATGGGTTTAGGATACTGTCATTCATATTCACCCAGTTCAATGTAACAGTGATGGGTTTAGGATACTGGTCCTTCATATTCACCCAGTTCAATGTAACAGTGATGGGTTTAGGTTACTGTCCTTCATATTCACCCAGTTCAATGTAACAGGGATGGGTTTAGGATACTGTCCTTCACCCAGTTCAATGTAACAGTGATGGGTTTAGGATACTGTCCTTCATATTCACCCAGTTCAATGTAACAGTGATGGGTTTAGGATACTGTCCTTCATATTCACCCAGTTCAATGTAACAGTGATGGGTTTAGGATACTGTCCTTCACCCAGTTCAATGTAACAGTGATGGGTTTAGGTTACTGTCCTTCACCCAGTTCAATGTAACAGTGATGGGTTTAGGATACTGTCATTCATATTCTCCCAGTTCAATGTAACAGTGATGGGTTTAGGTTACTGTCCTTCACCCAGTTCAATGTAACAGTGATGGGTTTAGGTTACTGTCCTTCATATTCACCCAGTTCAATATAACAGTGATGGGTTTAGGATACTGTCCTTCACCCAGTTCAATGTAACAGTGATGGGTTTAGGATACTGGTCCTTCACCCAGTTCAATGTAACAGTGATGGGTTTAGGATACTGTCATTCATATTCACCCAGTTCAATGTAACAGTGATGGGTTTAGGATACTGTCCTTCACCCAGTTCAATGTAACAGTGATGGGTTTAGGTTACTGTCCTTCATATTCACCCAGTTCAATGTAACAGTGATGGGTTTAGGATACTGTCCTTCATATTCACCCAGTTCAATGTAACAGTGATGGGTTTAGGATACTGTCCTTCATATTCACCCAGTTCAATGTAACAGTGATGGGTTTAGGATACTGTCCTTCACCCAGTTCAATGTAACAGTGATGGGTTTAGGATACTGTCCTTCACCCAGTTCAATGTCACAGTGATGGGTTTAGGATACTGTCATTCATCCAGTTCAATGTAACAGTGATGGGATTAGGATACTGTCCTTCATATTCACCCAGTTCAATATAACAGGGATGGGTTTAGGATACTGTCCTTCATATTCACCCAGTTCAATATAACAGTGATGGGTTTAGGATACTGTCCTTCACCCAGTTCAATGTAACAGTGATGGGTTTAGGATACTGGTCCTTCACCCAGTTCAATGTAACAGTGATGGGTTTAGGATACTGTCATTCATATTCACCCAGTTCAATGTAACAGTGATGGGTTTAGGATACTGTCCTTCACCCAGTTCAATGTAACAGTGATGGGTTTAGGTTACTGTCCTTCATATTCACCCAGTTCAATGTAACAGTGATGGGTTTAGGATACTGTCCTTCATATTCACCCAGTTCAATGTAACAGTGATGGGTTTAGGATACTGTCCTTCATATTCACCCAGTTCAATGTAACAGTGATGGGTTTAGGATACTGTCCTTCACCCAGTTCAATGTAACAGTGATGGGTTTAGGATACTGTCCTTCACCCAGTTCAATGTCACAGTGATGGGTTTAGGATACTGTCATTCATCCAGTTCAATGTAACAGTGATGGGATTAGGATACTGTCCTTCATATTCACCCAGTTCAATATAACAGTGATTGGTTTAGGTTACTGTCATTCACCCAGTTCAATGTAACAGTGATGGGTTTAGGATACTGTCCTTCATATTCACCCAGTTCAATGTAACAGTGATGGGTTTAGGTTACTGTCATTCACCCAGTTCAATGTAACAGTGATGGGTTTAGGTTACTGTCCTTCATATTCACCCAGTTCAATGTAACAGTGATGGGTTTAGGATACTGTCATTCACCCAGTTCAATGTAACAGTGATGGGTTTAGGATACTGTCCTTCACCCAGTTCAATGTAACAGTGATGGGTTTAGGATACTGTCCTTCATATTCACCCACTTCAATGTAACAGTGATGGGTTTAGGATACTGTCATTCATATTCACCCAGTTCAATGTAACAGTGATGGGTTTAGGATACTGTCATTCATATTCACCCAGTTCAATGTAACAGTGATGGGTTTAGGTTACTGTCCTTCATATTCACCCAGTTCAATGTAACAGTGATGGGTTTAGGATACTGTCATTCATATTCACCCAGTTCAATGTAACAGTGATGGGTTTAGGATACTGGTCCTTCATATTCACCCAGTTCAATGTAACAGTGATGGGTTTAGGTTACTGTCCTTCATATTCACCCAGTTCAATGTAACAGGGATGGGTTTAGGATACTGTCCTTCACCCAGTTCAATGTAACAGTGATGGGTTTAGGATACTGTCCTTCATATTCACCCAGTTCAATGTAACAGTGATGGGTTTAGGATACTGTCCTTCATATTCACCCAGTTCAATGTAACAGTGATGGGTTTAGGATACTGTCCTTCACCCAGTTCAATGTAACAGTGATGGGATTAGGATACTGTCCTTCATATTCACCCAGTTCAATGTAACAGTGATGGGTTTAGGATACTGTCCTTCATATTCACCCAGTTCAATGTAACAGTGATGGGTTTAGGATACTGTCCTTCATATTCACCCAGTTCAATGTAACAGTGATGGGTTTAGGATACTATCCTTCACCCAGTGCAATGTAACAGTGATGAGTTTAGGATACTCTCTTTCATATTCACCCAGTTCAATGTAACAGTGATGGGTTTAGGATACTGTCCTTCACCCAGTTCAATGTAACAGTGATGGGTTTAGGATACTGTCATTCATCCAGTTCAATGTAACAGTGATGGGTTTAGGTTACTGTCCTTCACCCAGTTCAATGTAACAGTGATGGGTTTAGGATACTGTCATTCATATTCACCCAGTTCAATGTAACAGTGATGGGTTTAGGATACTGTCCTTCATATTCACCCAGTTCAATGTAAAAGTGATGGGTTTAGGATACTGGTCCTTCACCCAGTTCAATGTAACAGTGATGGGTTTAGGATACTGTCCTTCACCCAGTTCAATGTAACAGTGATGGGTTTAGGATACTGTCCTTCATATTCACCCAGTTCAATGTAACAGTGATGGGATTAGGTTACTGTCCTTCATATTCACCCAGTTCAATGTAACAGTGATGGGTTTAGGATACTGTCCTTCATATTCACCCAGTTCAATGTAACAGTGATGGGTTTAGGATACTGTCATTCACCCAGTTCAATGTAACAGTGATGGGTTTAGGATACTGTCATTCATCCAGTTCAATGTAACAGTGATGGGTTTAGGTTACTGTCCTTCACCCAGTTCAATGTAACAGTGATGGGTTTAGGATACTGTCATTCATATTCGACCAGTTCAATGTAACAGTGATGGGTTTAGGTTACTGTCCTTCACCCAGTTCAATGTAACAGTGATGGGTTTAGGTTACTGTCCTTCATATTCACCCAGTTCAATATAACAGTGATGGGTTTAGGATACTGTCCTTCACCCAGTTCAATGTAACAGTGATGGGTTTAGGATACTGGTCCTTCACCCAGTTCAATGTAACAGTGATGGGTTTAGGATACTGTCATTCATATTCACCCAGTTCAATGTAACAGTGATGGGTTTAGGATACTGTCCTTCACCCAGTTCAATGTAACAGTGATGGGTTTAGGTTACTGTCCTTCATATTCACCCAGTTCAATGTAACAGTGATGGGTTTAGGATACTGTCCTTCATATTCACCCAGTTCAATGTAACAGTGATGGGTTTAGGATACTGTCCTTCATATTCACCCAGTTCAATGTAACAGTGATGGGTTTAGGATACTGTCCTTCACCCAGTTCAATGTAACAGTGATGGGTTTAGGATACTGTCCTTCATATTCACCCAGTTCAATGTAACAGTGATGGGTTTAGGATACTGTCATTCACCCAGTTCAATGTAACAGTGATGGGTTTAGGCTACTGTCATTCATATTCCATTCACCCAGTTCAATGTAACAGTGATGGGTTTAGGATACTGTCCTTCATATTCACCCAGTTCAATGTAACAGTGATGGGTTTAGGTTACTGTCCTTCATATTCACCCAGTTCAATGTAACAGTGATGGGTTTAGGATACTGTCCTTCATATTCACCCAGTTCAATGTAACAGTGATGGGTTTAGGATACTGTCCTTCACCCAGTTCAATGTAACAGTGATGGGTTTAGGATACTGTCCTTCACCCAGTTCAATGTCACAGTGATGGGTTTAGGATACTGTCATTCATCCAGTTCAATGTAACAGTGATGGGTTTAGGTTACTGTCCTTCACCCAGTTCAATGTAACAGTGATGGGTTTAGGATACTGTCCTTCATATTCACCCAGTTCAATGTAACAGTGATGGGATTAGGTTACTGTCCTTCATATTCACCCAGTTCAATGTAACAGTGATGGGTTTAGGATACTGTCCTTCATATTCACCCAGTTCAATGTAACAGTGATGGGTTTAGGATACTGTCATTCACCCAGTTCAATGTAACAGTGATGGGTTTAGGATACTGTCATTCATCCAGTTCAATGTAACAGTGATGGGTTTAGGTTACTGTCCTTCACCCAGTTCAATGTAACAGTGATGGGTTTAGGATACTGTCATTCATATTCACCCAGTTCAATGTAACAGTGATGGGTTTAGGTTACTGTCCTTCACCCAGTTCAATGTAACAGTGATGGGTTTAGGTTACTGTCCTTCATATTCACCCAGTTCAATATAACAGTGATGGGTTTAGGATACTGTCCTTCACCCAGTTCAATGTAACAGTGATGGGTTTAGGATACTGGTCCTTCACCCAGTTCAATGTAACAGTGATGGGTTTAGGTTACTGTCCTTCATATTCACCCAGTTCAATGTAACAGTGATGGGTTTAGGATACTGTCCTTCATATTCACCCAGTTCAATGTAACAGTGATGGGTTTAGGATACTGTCCTTCATATTCACCCAGTTCAATGTAACAGTGATGGGTTTAGGATACTGTCATTCATATTCACCCAGTTCAATGTAACAGTGATGGGTTTAGGATACTGTCATTCATATTCACCCAGTTCAATGTAACAGTGATGGGTTTAGGATACTGTCATTCACCCAGTTCAATGTAACAGTGATGGGTTTAGGATACTGTCCTTCATATTCACCCAGTTCAATGTAACAGTGATGGGTTTAGGATACTGTCATTCACCCAGTTCAATGTAACAGTGATGGGTTTAGGATACTGTCATTCATATTCACCCAGTTCAATGTAACAGTGATGGGTTTAGGTTACTGTCCTTCATATTCACCCAGTTCAATGTAACAGTGATGGGTTTAGGTTACTGTCCTTCATATTCACCCAGTTCAATGTAACAGTGATGGGTTTAGGTTACTGTCCTTCATATTCACCCAGTTCAATGTAACAGTGATGGGTTTAGGATACTGTCCTTCATATTCACCCAGTTCAATGTAACAGTGATGGGTTTAGGATACTGTCCTTCACCCAGTTCAATGTAACAGTGATGGGTTTAGGATACTGTCCTTCACCCAGTTCAATGTAACAGTGATGGGTTTAGGATACTGTCATTCATCCAGTTCAATGTAACAGTGATGGGTTTAGGTTACTGTCCTTCACCCAGTTCAATGTAACAGTGATGGGTTTAGGATACTGTCATTCATATTCACCCAGTTCAATGTAACAGTGATGGGTTTAGGTTACTGTCCTTCACCCAGTTCAATGTAACAGTGATGGGTTTAGGATACTGGTCCTTCACCCAGTTCAATGTAACAGTGATGGGTTTAGGATACTGTCATTCATATTCACCCAGTTCAATGTAACAGTGATGGGTTTAGGATACTGTCCTTCACCCAGTTCAATGTAACAGTGATGGGTTTAGGTTACTGTCCTTCATATTCACCCAGTTCAATGTAACAGTGATGGGTTTAGGATACTGTCCTTCATATTCACCCAGTTCAATGTAACAGTGATGGGTTTAGGATACTGTCATTCATATTCACCCAGTTCAATGTAACAGTGATGGGTTTAGGATACTGTCCTTCACCAAGTTCAATGTAACAGTGATGGGTTTAGGATACTGTCCTTCATATTCACCCAGTTCAATGTAACAGTGATGGGTTTAGGATACTGTCCTTCATATTCACCCAGTTCAATGTAACAGTGATGGGTTTAGGATACTGTCCTTCATATTCACCCAGTTCAATATAACAGTGATGGGTTTAGGTTACTGTCCTTCACCCAGTTCAATGTAACAGTGATGGGTTTAGGTTACTGTCCTTCACCCAGTTCAATGTAACAGTGATGGGTTTAGGTTACTGTCCTTCACCCAGTTCAATGTAACAGTGATGGGTTTAGGATACTGGTCCTTCACCCAGTTCAACGTAACAGTGATGGGTTTAGGTTACTGTCCTTCATATTCACCCAGTTCAATGTAACAGTGATGGGTTTAGGATACTGTCATTCACCCAGTTCAATGTAACAGTGATGGGTTTAGGTTACTGTCCTTCATATTCACCCAGTTCAATGTAACAGTGATGGGTTTAGGATACTGTCATTCATATTCCATTCACCCAGTTCAATGTAACAGTGATGGGTTTAGGATACTGTCCTTCGAATATTCACCCAGTTCAATGTAACAGTGATGGGATTAGGATACTGTCATTCACCCAGTTCAATGTAACAGTGATGGGTTTAGGATACTGTCCTTCATATTCACCCAGTTCAATGTAACAGTGATGGGTTTAGGATACTGTCATTCACCCAGTTCAATGTAACAGTGATGGGTTTAGGATACTGTCCTTCATATTCACCCAGTTCAATGTAACAGTGATGGGTTTAGGATACTGTCCATCATATTCACCCAGTTCAATGTAACAGTGATGGGTTTAGGTTACTGTCCTTCATATTCACCCAGTTCAATGTAACAGTGATGGGATTAGGATACTGTCCTTCATATTCACCCAGTTCAATATAACAGTGATTGGTTTAGGTTACTGTCATTCACCCAGTTCAATGTAACAGTGATGGGTTTAGGATACTGTCCTTCATATTCACCCAGTTCAATGTAACAGTGATGGGTTTAGGTTACTGTCATTCACCCAGTTCAATGTAACAGTGATGGGTTTAGGTTACTGTCCTTCATATTCACCCAGTTCAATGTAACAGTGATGGGTTTAGGATACTGTCATTCACCCAGTTCAATGTAACAGTGATGGGTTTAGGATACTGTCCTTCACCCAGTTCAATGTAACAGTGATGGGTTTAGGATACTGTCCTTCATATTCACCCACTTCAATGTAACAGTGATGGGTTTAGGATACTGTCATTCATATTCACCCAGTTCAATGTAACAGTGATGGGTTTAGGATACTGTCATTCATATTCACCCAGTTCAATGTAACAGTGATGGGTTTAGGTTACTGTCCTTCATATTCACCCAGTTCAATGTAACAGTGATGGGTTTAGGATACTGTCATTCATATTCACCCAGTTCAATGTAACAGTGATGGGTTTAGGATACTGGTCCTTCATATTCACCCAGTTCAATGTAACAGTGATGGGTTTAGGTTACTGTCCTTCATATTCACCCAGTTCAATGTAACAGGGATGGGTTTAGGATACTGTCCTTCACCCAGTTCAATGTAACAGTGATGGGTTTAGGATACTGTCCTTCATATTCACCCAGTTCAATGTAACAGTGATGGGTTTAGGATACTGTCCTTCATATTCACCCAGTTCAATGTAACAGTGATGGGTTTAGGATACTGTCCTTCACCCAGTTCAATGTAACAGTGATGGGTTTAGGTTACTGTCCTTCACCCAGTTCAATGTAACAGTGATGGGTTTAGGATACTGTCATTCATATTCTCCCAGTTCAATGTAACAGTGATGGGTTTAGGTTACTGTCCTTCACCCAGTTCAATGTAACAGTGATGGGTTTAGGTTACTGTCCTTCATATTCACCCAGTTCAATATAACAGTGATGGGTTTAGGATACTGTCCTTCACCCAGTTCAATGTAACAGTGATGGGTTTAGGATACTGGTCCTTCACCCAGTTCAATGTAACAGTGATGGGTTTAGGATACTGTCATTCATATTCACCCAGTTCAATGTAACAGTGATGGGTTTAGGATACTGTCCTTCACCCAGTTCAATGTAACAGTGATGGGTTTAGGTTACTGTCCTTCATATTCACCCAGTTCAATGTAACAGTGATGGGTTTAGGATACTGTCCTTCATATTCACCCAGTTCAATGTAACAGTGATGGGTTTAGGATACTGTCCTTCATATTCACCCAGTTCAATGTAACAGTGATGGGTTTAGGATACTGTCCTTCACCCAGTTCAATGTAACAGTGATGGGTTTAGGATACTGTCCTTCACCCAGTTCAATGTCACAGTGATGGGTTTAGGATACTGTCATTCATCCAGTTCAATGTAACAGTGATGGGATTAGGATACTGTCCTTCATATTCACCCAGTTCAATGTAACAGTGATTGGTTTAGGTTACTGTCATTCACCCAGTTCAATGTAACAGTGATGGGTTTAGGATACTGTCCTTCATATTCACCCAGTTCAATGTAACAGTGATGGGTTTAGGTTACTGTCATTCACCCAGTTCAATGTAACAGTGATGGGTTTAGGTTACTGTCCTTCATATTCACCCAGTTCAATGTAACAGTGATGGGTTTAGGATACTGTCATTCACCCAGTTCAATGTAACAGTGATGGGTTTAGGATACTGTCCTTCACCCAGTTCAATGTAACAGTGATGGGTTTAGGATACTGTCCTTCATATTCACCCACTTCAATGTAACAGTGATGGGTTTAGGATACTGTCATTCATATTCACCCAGTTCAATGTAACAGTGATGGGTTTAGGATACTGTCATTCATATTCACCCAGTTCAATGTAACAGTGATGGGTTTAGGTTACTGTCCTTCATATTCACCCAGTTCAATGTAACAGTGATGGGTTTAGGATACTGTCATTCATATTCACCCAGTTCAATGTAACAGTGATGGGTTTAGGATACTGGTCCTTCATATTCACCCAGTTCAATGTAACAGTGATGGGTTTAGGTTACTGTCCTTCATATTCACCCAGTTCAATGTAACAGGGATGGGTTTAGGATACTGTCCTTCACCCAGTTCAATGTAACAGTGATGGGTTTAGGATACTGTCCTTCATATTCACCCAGTTCAATGTAACAGTGATGGGTTTAGGATACTGTCCTTCATATTCACCCAGTTCAATGTAACAGTGATGGGTTTAGGATACTGTCCTTCACCCAGTTCAATGTAACAGTGATGGGATTAGGATACTGTCCTTCATATTCACCCAGTTCAATGTAACAGTGATGGGTTTAGGATACTGTCCTTCATATTCACCCAGTTCAATGTAACAGTGATGGGTTTAGGATACTGTCCTTCATATTCACCCAGTTCAATGTAACAGTGATGGGTTTAGGATACTATCCTTCACCCAGTGCAATGTAACAGTGATGAGTTTAGGATACTCTCTTTCATATTCACCCAGTTCAATGTAACAGTGATGGGTTTAGGATACTGTCCTTCACCCAGTTCAATGTAACAGTGATGGGTTTAGGATACTGTCATTCATCCAGTTCAATGTAACAGTGATGGGTTTAGGTTACTGTCCTTCACCCAGTTCAATGTAACAGTGATGGGTTTAGGATACTGTCATTCATATTCACCCAGTTCAATGTAACAGTGATGGGTTTAGGATACTGTCCTTCATATTCACCCAGTTCAATGTAAAAGTGATGGGTTTAGGATACTGGTCCTTCACCCAGTTCAATGTAACAGTGATGGGTTTAGGATACTGTCCTTCACCCAGTTCAATGTAACAGTGATGGGTTTAGGATACTGTCATTCATATTCACCCAGTTCAATGTAACAGTGATGGGTTTAGGATACTGTCATTCATATTCACCCAGTTCAATGTAACAGTGATGGGTTTAGGTTACTGTCCTTCATATTCACCCAGTTCAATGTAACAGTGATGGGTTTAGGATACTGTCATTCATATTCACCCAGTTCAATGTAACAGTGATGGGTTTAGGATACTGGTCCTTCATATTCACCCAGTTCAATGTAACAGTGATGGGTTTAGGTTACTGTCCTTCATATTCACCCAGTTCAATGTAACAGGGATGGGTTTAGGATACTGTCCTTCACCCAGTTCAATGTAACAGTGATGGGTTTAGGATACTGTCCTTCATATTCACCCAGTTCAATGTAACAGTGATGGGTTTAGGATACTGTCCTTCATATTCACCCAGTTCAATGTAACAGTGATGGGTTTAGGATACTGTCCTTCACCCAGTTCAATGTAACAGTGATGGGTTTAGGTTACTGTCCTTCACCCAGTTCAATGTAACAGTGATGGGTTTAGGATACTGTCATTCATATTCTCCCAGTTCAATGTAACAGTGATGGGTTTAGGTTACTGTCCTTCACCCAGTTCAATGTAACAGTGATGGGTTTAGGTTACTGTCCTTCATATTCACCCAGTTCAATATAACAGTGATGGGTTTAGGATACTGTCCTTCACCCAGTTCAATGTAACAGTGATGGGTTTAGGATACTGGTCCTTCACCCAGTTCAATGTAACAGTGATGGGTTTAGGATACTGTCATTCATATTCACCCAGTTCAATGTAACAGTGATGGGTTTAGGATACTGTCCTTCACCCAGTTCAATGTAACAGTGATGGGTTTAGGTTACTGTCCTTCATATTCACCCAGTTCAATGTAACAGTGATGGGTTTAGGATACTGTCCTTCATATTCACCCAGTTCAATGTAACAGTGATGGGTTTAGGATACTGTCCTTCATATTCACCCAGTTCAATGTAACAGTGATGGGTTTAGGATACTGTCCTTCACCCAGTTCAATGTAACAGTGATGGGTTTAGGATACTGTCCTTCACCCAGTTCAATGTCACAGTGATGGGTTTAGGATACTGTCATTCATCCAGTTCAATGTAACAGTGATGGGATTAGGATACTGTCCTTCATATTCACCCAGTTCAATATAACAGTGATTGGTTTAGGTTACTGTCATTCACCCAGTTCAATGTAACAGTGATGGGTTTAGGATACTGTCCTTCATATTCACCCAGTTCAATGTAACAGTGATGGGTTTAGGTTACTGTCATTCACCCAGTTCAATGTAACAGTGATGGGTTTAGGTTACTGTCCTTCATATTCACCCAGTTCAATGTAACAGTGATGGGTTTAGGATACTGTCATTCACCCAGTTCAATGTAACAGTGATGGGTTTAGGATACTGTCCTTCACCCAGTTCAATGTAACAGTGATGGGTTTAGGATACTGTCCTTCATATTCACCCACTTCAATGTAACAGTGATGGGTTTAGGATACTGTCATTCATATTCACCCAGTTCAATGTAACAGTGATGGGTTTAGGATACTGTCATTCATATTCACCCAGTTCAATGTAACAGTGATGGGTTTAGGTTACTGTCCTTCATATTCACCCAGTTCAATGTAACAGTGATGGGTTTAGGATACTGTCATTCATATTCACCCAGTTCAATGTAACAGTGATGGGTTTAGGATACTGGTCCTTCATATTCACCCAGTTCAATGTAACAGTGATGGGTTTAGGTTACTGTCCTTCATATTCACCCAGTTCAATGTAACAGGGATGGGTTTAGGATACTGTCCTTCACCCAGTTCAATGTAACAGTGATGGGTTTAGGATACTGTCCTTCATATTCACCCAGTTCAATGTAACAGTGATGGGTTTAGGATACTGTCCTTCATATTCACCCAGTTCAATGTAACAGTGATGGGTTTAGGATACTGTCCTTCACCCAGTTCAATGTAACAGTGATGGGATTAGGATACTGTCCTTCATATTCACCCAGTTCAATGTAACAGTGATGGGTTTAGGATACTGTCCTTCATATTCACCCAGTTCAATGTAACAGTGATGGGTTTAGGATACTGTCCTTCATATTCACCCAGTTCAATGTAACAGTGATGGGTTTAGGATACTATCCTTCACCCAGTGCAATGTAACAGTGATGAGTTTAGGAT
This sequence comes from Salmo salar, assembly GCF_905237065.1. Classification (NCBI taxonomy): domain Eukaryota; kingdom Metazoa; phylum Chordata; class Actinopteri; order Salmoniformes; family Salmonidae; genus Salmo; species Salmo salar. Next base: position 133,309 of record NW_025547768.1, read on the forward strand.
ACTCTCTTTCATATTCACCCAGTTCAATGTAACAGTGATGGGTTTAGGATACTGTCCTTCACCCAGTTCAATGTAACAGTGATGGGTTTAGGATACTGTCATTCATCCAGTTCAATGTAACAGTGATGGGTTTGGGTTACTGTCCTTCACCCAGTTCAATGTAACAGTGATGGGTTTAGGGATACTGTCATTCATATTCACCCAGTTCAATGTAACAGTGATGGGTTTAGGATACTGTCCTTCATATTCACCCAGTTCAATGTAAAAGTGATGGGTTTAGGATACTGGTCCTTCACCCAGTTCAATGTAACAGTGATGGGTTTAGGATACTGTCCTTCACCCAGTTCAATGTAACAGTGATGGGTTTAGGATACTGTCCTTCATATTCACCCAGTTCAATGTAACAGTGATGGGATTAGGTTACTGTCCTTCATATTCACCCAGTTCAATGTAACAGTGATGGGTTTAGGATACTGTCCTTCATATTCACCCAGTTCAATGTAACAGTGATGGGTTTA